>NW_013952585.1:149268-155617 GCF_001266775.1 Austrofundulus limnaeus | reverse complement strand
CTCCCCTACCCACTTTGATGCATTTTTCAAATTTCGCCTTGGGGTGGAGTTATCTTTTCACGGGGGGGGTAAGATACACATTAAATGCTTTTTCATTCGACTCTTCTTTTGAAAAGACACAAATCTGTCCCTGCCCTTCTCATCAGGGCTTTATATAGATGGTTTCTTTGCACCATAGAGCTCCGCTAAGTATAAAACCCATTAAAAAAACATCAGTGAACCACACTGCCATTGTAACTGACATGTTAATACAAAGAACATAGAAGTGTTAGCTTATACTGAGTCAATCACTAAAACACTCCCATGGCCCTGTAGAAAGTCACTCGCTCTGCCACAGAATATAATCCTCAACAAGTACATGATTCCAGTTTTAGCCGTTTTTAAAAAAAAAACGCGGACCCATCTGTTTGGATCAACAGTTCCAGTTCAATACGGTCAAATCAACTAATAACATCCATCTGGTTGATCTGAGCTGAGCCTATATTAGAACAACCAACATGTTACGCGTTGGCAACACTGTGCCCACGGGGCGAGCTTGTGGTGCACAGGTGTCATCAACAGAGCTGCTTCCTGACATAAGCCCATCAGACCCATCTGCCTCATTCAAACCCTGAGCCACAGCCGAGCGTCACCAGTCAATCGATGATCACCGAGCCAGCAATAATAAATTCTGCAAAATGCCAAATTTGACAGCTCTAAATATAATCGAGAACTGAGAGTCTCAGGAAAGATTCTGGGGATTTCCTACACCTAATGTCGTATTGAGCCTTAAGAGGGGAAAGAGAAGTTCGCCTGAGCTGTTTGCTCAGCAAACTGCCTTGGTCTCCTCAGGCTACTGAGTTTGCATTCACAGGAGGATGATAAAACAAATACTCTGGTTATGGTTTGAAGAGAAGCACTCAGTAAGCCCCAAAAAATCCAAGATAAACTACAAAATCCTGCCAGAAGCAGTGAAAAGTAAACCTAGGATCTTCTCTTCCCTTAATTTATTCTTTAGTTCTAAGTTTGCTTTACCAGTTAGAAAAAAGAAGAAAAACAGACAAAAAGCAAGTTAAATCAAGTCATACCTGTCAGTYTGCAGGTGCTGATTGACATCTACCTGCCTGTTAGTCTTGTTACCCATTTCAATGAGAGATCACTGTGCTCTAGTTACGGAGTGGGGGGGAAGTTAAAAATAGGCTTCACTCAGTCACCACTTAGCCTGGAAATGTGGAGAACAGATTGTAAATGAGCAGGCTGAAGTGCCTGAATGGCAGCCCTTGTTGCAGGCTCTCCGAGTTGAAACGCACACACTGAATGTAAAGCAGCAACAACACAGAAAACACTTATCATGCATTAAGGGGGTGTATGCAGGAGAGATAAGTACAACAGTGGCCCTGTTGCTTTGCAGGAGAGGGAGAAGAAATGATAAGTTGTACAGTGAAGACTTCAAGACCAGTTTGCTTTTAAAATAAACATATTTTACTTTTAGTTTTGCCTCRCATGCACAGAAAGCCGATGAGCACTTGTCAGTCTGTAACAGCGCTCGCAACGCGAATGTCGTCTCAAGACTCATTTGATAAACTTCCACCACTAGTCTGTAGAAGATAATTAGCTCCTGCTTCATCTGCTTCTTGCATTACCCATTGGAGGGGAAGATCAATACTCCTGCTCGTTCTGCTCGTGCTTCATTAGGCACAACTCCAGGCGTCACCTAGACGGGGCATGAAAAACGCTCTGGCAGCAGTAGCAGCCGTTTGTGTCGAGCCACGCGCCTCCACTTCGGCACCCTGCTCTGTCCAGAGCTCCAGCAAGAACACACGTCTCTGTGCCGGCTGAGATCCCAGCTACACACCAGAACCTGACCGTAAGGATCCAACAGGTGATAATCAGAGAGAAAGATAAAGGTATTAAAGGTTATACTTGTAGTAGCAGCTTTAATACCCTTTCTAATAAAAGAAAAAGCACCTCAAATATGCTGATTAAGCCATTTATTTCTGATGCAATCAAAGCGAGGTGTGTTTTCTGACTTGTGTGTATAAAGAGTGCATGGTAGGACATGACCCGTAGTGTGACCTGATGAGTCTATCAGCAGCGACCTGCTTCTTAACTGCAGATGACCTCATATGACCCAACCCTCATGGAGTTACAGTAACATCACTCTGAAGTCTGATTTCTGTGCTAACATCAGAAAACTGCTGAGAAATAAAGCAACTCTTAATACATCCTGCATGTTTAAATTTTTAGTTTTGTTGTTTTTAGTTTAACAAGCAGGTGTTCGGTGTRGAAGCCATTTCCTTTATGCCAAGAATCAAAGTGTTAGATCAACTCTACTAAACTTTAAACTGAAAATTAGAGTCTTCTTTAATGTTTCGAGTACCTAAGTGTGTTTTACAGGAATCTGCAGTGATAGCATGAGCTATATATATTTTTCAGTTAGCTGTGTTTTCAGTTCAGTATTACTGCCAAAGGCAAAAGCAGAATGATTATATTTTGACTTTTTTTTGTGTCTCTGTATGTGTGTTCTTTTCTACAACAAATTAACTTCAGCTCAATTCAAGATAGCCACCAAAGCAAAGCAATCATAGTAAACAAACACATGGTTGTAATTCAGTCAACTTTACAAATATTGAGCTATAATTGGATTTGCTAGTAGCCGAGGTTGATTAAAATTTTTTTACCTCGAGCACTAATTGTGTTTAAAATGTTGCCATTAACTCCTGCAATCAGAAAAACATCCCATGAATGAATTTAATGCGACTTTCAGTAATGGATGTACATCTAAAGCTGATTTACCTTTTGGAGTCAACCGGAGCAAGTGACCTTCAAAACCACTAAAACAGCTTTTACTTAATATTCAAGACATTAAGCTAAAATTTGGTGTAGAACTGGCTAAGCATCAGCTTCAAAAACCAACTTTGAGAACACATGGTGAAACATCTTTGACTAAAACCTTAGTATTACCTGTTAAAGTCAACTCTGTGAAATATTTTAATAACCAACAAATAATCTGCTGAATGGATTTCAATGTAACTGTCAGAAATTTTAGTTGTACAACTACGTAATTAACTTTTGGTATCTACCCAATTCAAATGTCTTTAGCCTACAGTGAATGGCCATACCTCAACTAAAACTTTGCTGTGGTAGTAGCTGAGTCATTCACAACATTTGATGCCTAAACTAACAGATCATGCAAGATATTATAACAGTGCATTAGACTGCACCTATTGTTATTTTCAGGATTTGACTAAAATAGCTAAAACCTTGTCATTTCCCCCCATATAAAACGATCTAAATCTAAAAGTTTGCCATGAGAAGTGGTGGGTGATGTGCATTCCTTTCAGGAACAATGGGTCTTTTATCTGTAGGTTTTCTTAAACCAGTTGCTAGCACACCTCAACCCATGTCACATGAAAGCATCAGGGACAGCTGTTGTCACACTTCCTGCCACCCGACCTTTTTTAAGCCTCTCTAGACACAACAACTACACTGGCCCGTCGCAGCCTGAGATGACCTGTCGCTTTCTGCAGTGTCCAGGCAGAAACCCAACATGTCAGCYCCATTTGTATCCGGCCACCTTCAGGTGAATCAGACAGCTGTACCGCTACCACTGTTGCTCTGCTCCCAACAACTGTTTATGTTGGTGCTTCCTTTAGCCAGGTGTTGTTTTCTGACTGCTCAGCACTTTAGTTGAGTTATCTCTTCCTTGTCAGATTCCTTTTTTTAGTAAACCTATTTTTCACAGGGAAACTAAACCAAGAACCGATTTACTACAAAATGAATAAATTGTGTTTTTTATGAGCATTGTACAAAAAGACAATTTCAGACTGTATTAAAGACCATTAGGCGGTTCTTAAGGCTGGTTTATACTTCGAGCCTGGACTCCGATCAGCTCTGCTTTCTTCTCCATTTTGTTTAAAATTAATATTATTTTTTTATCTGAAGCCAGTTGTTAAAAGGGCTAGAAGGGCAGCTTTTTTTTTTACCCTACTGAACGTGAGCATGCAGCTGATTTTCACATCTTTTTTCCACCACCACCAAAAAAAAAAAAAAGGTTTTCCTCTGCGGACTCTTCACCCAACAAAACACTGATCATTAAGTGATAAAAAACCACAATATCCATYATTATTGCCGTTTATGTACTTATATGATCTGTGGGTGCCTCTTTATTTTTAGGTTTCGACTCGTCTTATTGTACCTCTTCATTTMACTTCACTGTTGTCTTGCTAAAATATATTTTTAACAAACTGTCCACCTGCTAACTGAAATGWCAATCTACACATTTCACTCTTTTCAAGACAATTAAAAAAGTTATTTTTTACTATTTTACTCCCAAACTTTTAGTTAAACCGGTCGTAAAAATATATTCTGAAGTGAAATGTGACAGAGTTCTGCAGAGACGAACTGACGTGCTCTAATAAGATTTTCCGCACATTCTCGRTGAACTCCTCACACTGAAATACTTCAACTCAACCTTACAAAATAATAATAATAAAAAAAACATTGAGCCCCTTCAGAGATTAGGAACGCAACCCTGAATGATTCCATTAATGTCAGACAAGAAAGACTGWGCAAGACTGAGCCCTCAGGCACACATATATGGGGAGAGGGTGAGCAGGAAACAAGGGTATCCTTTCAGATAGGTCTCCTCCACAAAAACTCAACACAGAAACTCAATTTTGGTACCATGTTTGGGGCGCCAACAKGAGTAAGWCATCCTGCCGCAAATGTACAGGTACAGAATCAGTTAATACCACCTATAAACAGCAATAAAACTAGTTGATATTCATAGRTTGTTGTGCTCGATATCCAGTGCTAAAAAACAGAGGCCTCCTGAGAATATTGCAGAGAGATGCATCAGAAGTGCTGCATTWTTAAACTTTCTGTGAGTGAAGTGAAACCGAGCTGGACTTTGAGCTAAAAAGATATTAAGCTGACAAAATATTCAACTGAACCTCCAACACAATCTCCAAAATATTTATCAAAGAGATGACACGAATCAAATTAGGCATTTCGGTTTCAAGTCAGGCTTATGCAACATTTTCTAAGAGCTAAAACCAGATGTAGGTTTCAGTCTAGACGTGTTGATTGGCTCATGCCTTCAACACCAGGGCTAGCTGTCAAATCAACAGGAACAACAGTTAAAACAATTTAAAGGGATCAGCTAGATTTGGTCAAGTGGCCAATAACTGTGCAGCAGTTTAATCAGGGTTTTAGCGGTTATTCCCACTGCTGAGGAAAAAAAAAATCACGGTGGCAGAAGCGACGAGGGAGAAGTGCTGTGCCGCTGTTCTTTGTCATTTTTCAAACAGTTTTAGGCTGCTGAACAAGCTAAATGAAATCAAGCCAGAGAATTAGAACGCCAGATTATAGCCCCTGGTAAGATCCTAATTTGGAGTAAAGTGGCCCCTCAGCACCAGGACCTAATGACACTGTTTCAGTTCATCCCCTCATTTGGCTTCAGTTTTCATGACATTAGGAGTTTTACCAAAAAGGTCAGCCTCTGAGCTCTAACCCACCTCTCAGACTGAGTTTCAGTAGATTCTCTGCCAGGCAAACGGAAAAACAAACAAAAAAAAAATGTCCTCACTGAAATAGGATGGGTCTCTTTCCCTGGGCCAACATTCAATCCTCAAACATACACTCAAATGACAATTTCTAAAACTACTAGTATCATAGACATCTATTATAGCTAGAGACAGGACTGAATGTGGAAGCTGAAGGTACATAGTATGAGCCTCCTCATAGACCGGCTGTAGTAGATTTAACGCCCATCCCTCAGTGTCGATGTGAATGGATTATTTTCAAAACAAAGAAGAAAAACACATCAGATACTTTATTTAGCTGTTGATTTTTGTTCATACATTTAGCTTTTAGCTTGCTGCTGTACGTGTATATATGAATCTTTTAAAATGTTTAGTTTTAGTTATTTATTTAAGACTTTTTAAAGATTTATGTTACATTGTGATTGACAGTGAAGTCTGTTAGTAAGTTAGGAGGGTAAAAAGTTTGACTTTCGTATTGATTATACAACCCCACATCTAGAGATACACCAATCACTCAGCTGACCAAATAATTCTGCATTTAGTCATACCTGTACATATCTAAACAATTACCACACAGGAAAGCAGCCACAGTTTTGTTTCTTCTACAGGTTGTTGAACATCTTCATTACGTTAATCAACTATAGTTTAATATTGGTAAATGAAAAATCCATGTTGACCAAAACGTTGGTGCTGCACATTGGCCATCGTTTGCCCTAAATTTGGAAAAAAGCAGCATTAGAAAAAATCCTATTGGTCAACTCCTACCTACATTCTTCATGTGAAGACTCTGGCTCCAAAAATACAATAAGGTGACACCAAAAAAC
>NW_013952585.1:134411-149208 GCF_001266775.1 Austrofundulus limnaeus | reverse complement strand
AAGTTTTGCTTGGTTCTAACATAAGCAGTTTTTACTACCTCTTTTTTCACAAAACCCTTTAATGCTGGCTCTGGGATGCCTTCTTTCTGTCTTGGTGTTATTTATGTGATGGCTCAGTGGACATTTTGTCACGAAGAGTTGAAGTCAATTCACATCTCTTACATCTCTGAGCCACTGAGGGAGATAGTCACATAGCAAAAACACCAATGTTTGGTAGGTAAGCTAGCATTATAGTCCATGAGAGTCATAGTGATGACCGACTTTCTGATGTAGGCTTTTAAAGGGAAAATGTTTGATGCACATGTTATGCGTAGTGATCCAACTGCTTAGTTACACTCAATGCCTTCTTTTGGTTATACAAAACGGTCTTCATTTATGTGAAAACACATCAACGTGGGACAAAGTCAACTTCATCTATGCATTTAATGAACAGTGAGGCAACTTAAAAAAGAGATAATCTTTGCTGCCACATTGCAAAAACATTTTGTTGGAAGGCCTAATACCTATAAAAGTTGTAAATATTGTACATTACATTACAGATGCATTATGTAAGCCAGGCAAAGCAAGTAAAATCTGTCAACTCTTAACATGTTTGATGTACACTTCTGTAAGTTTAAACTGGGACATGCTATCTACAATCTGTACCTTTTAATGTACCTTAAATCCTTCTAACTAAATGTGACCTACTTGGAAAGTGTTATTCTTGGCATTAAAAGTTATCCAAAGTAGCTGCAGTGCTATAAGTGGTTCGCTAAATATGCTAACAGTATAAGTTTACTCAATGCCTGCTCTTGGTGTTTTAATGAGGTCATTACTAGAACAACCTTTTCTAAGGGAGGGATATAGAAGATAGTATCTCCAGGAGCAAAGAAAAAAAAAACATCCTCAGCCTGGAAGAGATAAGACAGGATGATGTCAAAGCATTCTGAAAGGGCCCAGTCATACTGAGAGCTACACTGCATACTGCCCATTAAAAACTTCCAGATGGCCCTGCTGGACTATCAAGACAAAAATGTGGAAAAAGAAAAAACCAACAACCTTGGTTTTGTCTTATTTCACTTCCATGAGCTGCTGACAGCTCTGTATGCACATCCACAAATTCTCCAGAGACTTTCTGCTCACAAATGCAAAGTCAAACCTCCTTTTCTTATTTTGCAGGCAAACAGAACTATAACCAGATCAGCTGTAAATGGAGAAGACCCAAAAACGTGTCCGATTCAAAGAAAGCAGTGCACCACAGGAAATCTACAGCTCGGATCCGCCTGAGAGCGACGTCTCTTTAACAGATGTGGTGACCAACAACAAGAGAACAAGAGTATCATTTCACCTTGTGTTTTATTTCGATTGTCTAATTGTGTAATTAAAGCATCCCAGCTGCTCATTTGTTTCATTTCACTGGTTTGAAACAGCAACAATAAGTGACTCTGGTATTGTTGGGTGGAAACCTGACCCCACAGCCAGACTGGGCTGAACTACGCTCCTCTGACCTTTTAAAACCAGCGCAGTAAATTTAAAGTGAGAAAAACAACTAAAATAACTTGTTGACTGTATTTTAAAACATTTACATTTATTTTTAAGAAATGTATTGGCTTTTTGATTACCTTTTACAAATGCTTTTTTAAGTATGCTGAATTTTATGCATGTATATTACAGGACTTTTAGTATCTGGTATCTGGATGACCTAGAGTGATTGTAGGATGGGGCAGGAGATGGATTGATGTACTGGGGCCTCGTCCTCAGTAATGAGGTCGTTGCTTCGGTCAGTCATGGTGAAGAGGGAGTATAGTTAAAGCTCTGGYTTTACTGGTATGTCTATGTTCCAACCCTCACTTTTGGCTATGAAGCATGCTTAAAGACCAAAAGAACGAGATTAGGCAGATAAGTAGCTAAAATGAGCATCCTTCATAGGGCTCAGCTTTAGAGATAGGGTAAATACCACATAGTACGCTCCATCCGAACCAATTGCTGAAATTGCTCTGATTATTGCAGTTGCATGTCATTTTGTTCACAGCTTTGTATCTTGTGTCCCTTCTTGGCACAAGACCCGGGCTGAATGCCCCCCCCCCCCCCCAAATGATTGTGTGACTGGTCAGAACTTTGTGTTTGTTTATGCTTAAAAGCCTTTGGATGCTGTGTTTTGCTTCAACTACTCTGCTTCCAGCAGGAAGAAACCCTGTGATGTGACATGTACAGCAGCATGGTTCTCCAGAAGCTCAGTGCATTGTGTCTCAAATGGTAAATGGTAAATGGACTGTACTTAAATAGCACCTTTCTATCCATCCAGGACACTCAAAGCGCTTCACACTACAGACATTCACCCATGCACACACACATTCACACATTGATGATGGCAAGCTACAAGTACTCAAGCGCTATAAAAGGTTTGTGTGTGAAAACGAACATCCAACAACTATGTGACCGTGTGTCATCCGGTTGGCTACCAGTCGACCATACTGTGTGCTTTAGGAACTTCGTCATCCAGGGGAGCTCAGCATAGAGCTGCTGCTTCTTTGCATTGACAGGAGTCAGTTAAGGTTGTTTGGACATCTGATTAGGAAGCCCCCACTTTAGAGCTGTTCCAGGCACGTCCAACTGGTAGAGGGCTGCAGGGAAGACCCAGGACTTGCTGGGGGGGGGGGGGGGGGGGGGGATTATGCATCTTCTCTGACCTGGGAATGCCTTGGGGTCCCCCAGGATAGCTGGAAAATGTTGCTGTGTTTCTCTCCTGGACCTGTAGCCTCTGTGAGCCGACTACGGATGAGCAATAGAAGATAAGGATTAGGGTTGGGCAATATTGGAAAAAATTAATCACGATTAATTGTGGTATTTAGCCGATAACGGTTAATTTGACGGTTAATCCCCTGGAGTCCCTGGACACCCTTATGTCCTAGTCACATGACCAATTTAGTGGGAAAGATTTGCTCTTTGTAAAAAATCTGTTCCAAATTGTGTCAAAATTACAGACTTCAGGCTATACATCAAATTTTTAATTGTGTTGATAGATAAATAAATTACAGAACTTTTTTTTAATGTTCGTCACATTTGAAGCGAAGAGGAGCACCGATCAGACTGACCAGGTAAATATCCAGTCAGTCTGCCTGGTGGCATTAATCAAATTAATCGTCAAGTGCCAAAAAATAATCGATTAATGTTTTTATGATGAATAATTGCACACGATACGATTATGCCCAATCCTAATAAGGATGGATTTAACTAAATTTTGAATATCTGAAAATCACTGTCTACTCGTAGTAGAAGGGTTGTAGAATGAGTTTTTCCAACCTTGCCATAATCCAAATATGTTTAAATGTGTCATTGTATATTGGGGAGCACAGCGAGGTCGACATTCTTTGTGAAAGGGGTCTAGTAAGTGAAAGAGACCCAGAGCATAAAAAGGTCATCTTGTTTAATCCTATTCAATCTCAGTCTTTATACCAATGCTTAACAATATTGTTTGAATAATACTGACTGTTTCCCATCTGCAACATTCTGCAGTGCTGCAACCAGGCCTCCCACAACTCTGCATTCCAAACACACACCACATTATTTCAAGCCGTTAGAGGCAATTCTGTTCACTTGTGGCATTGATTAGTAACGATAATGATCATATTTAATCAGCGGTAATCATGTCTGTGTTGTTAAGCAACATCGTCCTCCGAGCACGTCATGAGAATTTCAAAATGCAAACTGGCTGATCTCATTGTTTGCAGATTATTATGATTTTTCAAAAATAAATTTGACCTGAGGTGTGGCTCTTGGTTCCTGTGGGTGGTCCCCTGGCCGGGGTGGCTGCCGGGTTCCGGGGGGTGGGCGGCTGGGGGGGTGCACTTGGTCGTTGGCAGTATGGTGGGGTGGTCATGGGTGTGGCTTCTCTGCGGCAGGGGGCTGACCGGGTGTCCTGGTGCTGCCCGGGCCGGGCCTTGGCTATCTGCTCCTCTCCACCTCAGAATGATTGGGTCTACCTCCTGGGTTTGGGTGTGTGCTGCCTCCAATAGGGGGTGGGTGCATGTCCTGAACCTGGGGGGTATAGAGTGTGTATCGGGGGTATGAGTGGAATGTGGCGTCCTTGTATGTCTTTGATTGAGTGGGGGTAAGGATGAGGGTGGGATGGTGYGATTGTGTATGTTTGGGTATTTGTCAGGCTACGGTCTGGACTTCCCCTCCTGCTGGTTTATCTGGGGGCCCGCTGCTAATCGGCCCCCCGGTGGGGTGTGCGACTGGCTGCCGGCGTGCTGGGGGTTCCCRGGGTCTGGGRCTGGGTGCTGGGGTGTGTGCCGGCCTGGCCTGGTGACTGCCTGCTAGGGCTCGGGGCCTCTGGCCCTGTCGGGCTTTGGCCTGGAGGGGGTGTGCCCTGGGGGCCCGGACCTCTGTGCCCTTTCCTGGATCTGCTCTGGTATGGCGGGTGCCGGTGGGGCCCATGAGTTTGTTGCTGCTGGCCCTGGGGGCTGTGCGTGTGGTCGCTGGGGGGACTCACCCAGTTCTCCCCTTTGGTCTGATCTGGGGGTTGGGTGGGCGGATCTTCCCGTGCAGGTGCCCCTTGGGGCTCTGCGCTCAGTATCCCTCTCAGGTCCTTGGGCTCTGGTCTTCCCTATGTCTGCCTTGTGTCTTGGGGGTTGGGTCTCGGTCCTCCACAGTCACTATTAAATATTCCATTGGAGAAATCTTGTATATCCACGCATGTTCACAACTGCTCACAAACAGGTGKTCTGATCCGGGGGGTTCTGACTGGTCACTGAGTGTGTATATATGTCTGTGTGTATATACTGACAATATTTATGAATGCAGGCATGTATGTATGTATATCTTTATATATGTATGGGTATGTGTATATATTTATATATGCCCTCTATGTATTTATCCATTTATTTTTCAGGTGAGCAGACAGATGTTGGGTGTGTGGTCCTGTGTTTTGTTGGTGTATATTTAATATACTTCTAATCACTATTTCAATCTAATTACTTCTTTCTCTGTTTTTCACTCTGTCTCTATTTTCTCTTCACTTAAAAATAAATAAATAAATAAATAAATAAAWWAAATAAATAAATTTAATCATGAACATTCTAATCTGTAGCAGCAGGTGATTAGGCATCTAATTTGGGGGCTTAATGGTCTCAGTGTGGTTTTCCCAATACATGTTGAGCGTTAAAAAAAACGGTGCTTTCTAAATAAATGTGTCCTCTTTAAGGTGTGAATTACAAATCTTTTATAAATTTAAGAAAATTAACAGACCTAAAAATGAAAATCAGCTCTGAGTGAATGTTAAAATGGATTTTGTTTGATGTTGTAACTCGTGACTGTGTTTTTTTTTTCTGTTTAAAGTTTATTTAAAATGTGCTTTTGGTTGTTGCATCGAATTTCTTGCCAAAATAAATATAAAAAGTCAGTTGTGCCTTGTGATGCCGTAGCTGAGTTAAATAGAACCACATGGGTTCAGTGCACAGCAGTGTGTGGGCGAAAAGTGCGGGAAAGTGCAGCAAAGGGAGCTCAGAGTTTGCCGCGCTCCACCTCCATCCCCAACCAACGGAGCAGGCCTGGGTAGAGTCTCCACTCGGAGAACATGTGGGATTAATTTAAACCTCCAACCTCTCCCTCCTTGGGTGTCTCCACCCTGTTTCTCGTGTTGTTTTGCCAGAAAAAGACCATGAGTGGTACTAAGCTGAAACAGAGCTTCATGTTGGAAAACCTTTGACCAGGGTGGTTTTCTGTGAGGATCGGGAAGTTTGTAGACGCGACGTGAAGCCCAGAGTGTTTACAAGAGTCCATCAATGGGACACGAGGGAGGACAGGCAGAGAGACTCTGAGATAATGAGGGCAGGTCTTCCTCATTTTTGTCCCCAAGTTTGTAGAGATGAGAAGACACAACAAACATAAGATTTCGGGCATCATAGATCTAAAATAAATTTTTCTAGATTTTTTTTGGAAGTTACTGTATACTAATTGAAACACACTTAATTTTTTTTCTTACTTGAACATTATTATTGTTTGACATTATTATTATTATTATTATTATAGTTAATTTTTTAAATAAGGGCAGATTTAAGATTTTTTCTTCATTCTGCTACCTTTCATTTTATTTGATATGTATATTTTGTATTTAAATTTGTTTTGTTTTTAAATTAAATCAATAAATGGTTATGGTCAAATGGTCAAAGGAAACATTTGGAGATATCTAAGTAAAGATATACACTTCTGTTGTCCAGTGGTGCCTTTAGAAACTGTTTAATTGGGTGGGGGCCCCATTTGGGGGCCACTAAAAATTCTGGGGTAGCACCAAAACCAAAAGCCAGAAACAGAGTTTCAGGAATCACCCTCTGATATGCACATCTACTTTAGTTTTAGGGGTGCACAATAACTATCGGACCGATAATTATCAGCCCGATATCAGGGAATTATGATGTCATACTTATTGGTCTGATATAACGAACAGAATGATAATAAATCAGTCCAAAAGATATACCATGTTTATCAGCATAAAAAGTACCAGCAATTTGATGGTACCCCATTAAACTACATCCCTTCCAGGTATAAAAAAACGTGAGTGAGTGAGTGAGTGAGTGAGTGAGTGAGTGAGTGAGTGAGTGAGTGAGTGAGTGAGTGAGTGAGTGAGTGAGTGAGTGAGTGAGTGAGNGTGAGTGAGTGAGTGAGTGAGTGAGTGAGTGAGTGAGTGAGTGAGTGAGTGAGTGAGTGAGTGAGTGAGTGAGTGAGTGAGTGAGTGAGTGAGTGAGTGTATTTATTTTTGTCCTTTTTGGTCAAGCCGCTCCTCGTCCAGCCCGAGACCTGCTCAAGTGGCGTCGGAGAAAACAACGTTGTCACTGGAAAAATAATTAGAATACTCCACGTTGGAAAACAGTCATTTTAATAATTATTAATATTATTTTACCAATTAAACATGTATGTTGCACACAAACTTTATAATTAAACATAAAAAAGGTCAGAACGACTACTCCCAAATTGAGAACATGTAATGTCCGTTACCTCTTGAACGCGGCACAGAGTCCGTGCTGCTGAGGCTTTTGACAAATCCTCCCAAAAAATAAAATAAAATTTAAAAAAAATCCCAGAGAGGATGCAAATCTCAAGCAATTTAATGATGTAAATGATGGCACTTGACAACCAGCCGTTCTCCATGGCCAAAGACCGAGGCTTTTATCGCCTTTTTAGCCATGGTTTACCATGCTGAGCAGACACTACTTCCAGCTAAGTATGATACAGTCACCTAATGCATTCACATTTTGACAGGTTGTCATTTGTGCATTAGTTTTGTTTTTACATCTCAGAAGCACTGTTTCAGGCTGAAAAAATATTTTACATTGTATATTATTATTAAAAAAACAAAAAACAAATGTACTTTGACTCTAACGTGTGTTAGCGCATTATCTGTTTTGAACTTGTGGAATGACTTTTTCTCTTATTTGTTGTAAATCACAGATAAATTTTAAAGGTCTTTTTATTTAGATAGATGTTCATTTGAGAAATTGTTTTGTTTGATATATTTTAGGAAATGTTTCCTTGCTAAGAGTTTATTTCAAATAGTATAATTTACAGAGTCATTTGGTTTTGGCCTTGTTTATTTTTGTTATGATCTTACACTTTTCTCACTAGTCTTTTTATCTCCTGGCATGTTATCGGTTATTATCGATTATCGGCCGTTAGAAGGAGAAACTTATCGGTTTTTAAAATAGTTATCGTGCATCCCTAGTTTTACTTAGTTTATACTACTTATTGAGAAAAATACTGTCATTTTTCAACGAACAACAGGTGTCTAATAAAAATGAATTTGTGAAAGTTTGTGTTGACAGACAGAACTGATATAACCAAGACCACTGACTATTATTGATCTTCTACTTTTAATGTGTGGGTGTAAAGAGACAACCTATAAATACAAAGAGGTGACTCTTGTCTTTGAAGCTGTGGATCCAGTTAGCTTTTCCTTTGTTTGATCCAATCTCTTCTCTTTGTAGCTCACCATGAAGGTGACCTTATCCTCCAAACTGTCACTTGCTGCTGAAGGTATAGCTTTGATTTTTTTTGTTCAAAATGTATTTTCTTTTACATCAAATCTTTCGATGATATTCACAGATAGTCTTAAACCTAAGGTTAGATGAAAACCCAAAGTCCTGTGGTTTGTTGGTCTTATTTTTATGCTATAACCTAGATTGGATTGATGCAGTTTTCACAACAGTCTTTTTGTTTATGTAGGTTCTGATTGGTACCACCCACCAGAATTGCCAGATGGGAAGTGACAAAACAACATACTGCTGCTTTATAATGTTTGTGTTTTGACCCAGTCAATCAAATGTGCTGAGTTTGGCTGATGGGCATAGACAATTATACATATGAAAATACTTTTATATACATTAATTATATGTTTAGGTTCTTCTACAAGTTGGCTTTTTTTTTTCAGGTAAAGGCAGCGACCTCATCCATGGTATTGTGACACATTTTGTTTTGCCACTAGCCTGATCAGTTACAAGAGGGTACAATACAAATTTCTCTTTGGCCTGAAACATGGAAGCAGCTGAACACAGAGGCTGCACAAAGTGACAACATAATTATTAAGGTCAGCTACAACAAAGCAAAGTTTTGTGTGGCTCTACTAAAAACCCACCAATAAAACCCACCACCAACCTCATTTTGAGGACAACAGCTGGACATACCCTGCCTGCACAGACATGGCTCCAACATCAGAGCTCCAGAAAGCCAGAACTGCTTTGTGGGTAAAAAACGAAATTCACTTCCTGTTTCGAAATGATAATTTAGCATTTTCTTACTGTGTTAGCCACTACGGAGCCCGTGAGGGGACATGGGAGATTTTTTTTCTTTTGCGTTCCCACGCAATAGTATTGGGTTACCTCGCAATACTTTTGCGTTCCCTCGCAAAAGTAGTTTATCACTGTTGTGCCTGCCTGGTTTATTAGCAAACTCACATGTTCACCATTAGCGAGTTAGCCTACTGCTTTAATTCAGCTTCAGAATGAATATATCACACAGCCACGCATAGAAGTATGTCATATGACGATATTTTAACACAGTGCAGCCACGCAACATCAATGTCAATTTCACAAACTTGTGGCGACACATCCTGTTTTGGTAACTGGATATTTCAAAATAAAAGTCTGATTTAATTCAGTTCATATACAAAAAAAATATTTTGCGTGGGAACGCAAAAGTATTGCGAGGGAACGCAAAAGGAAAAAAAATCCCCCCCATGTCCCTTCACGGGCTCTGTAAGCCACCCTCAAGAAATGTGTTTCAAATTCAAATCTGATCTCATTTTAGTCCAACTGTGAGCAGCTAAAAACATTTATCTTTTAGAAGCCAGGCTGAGGTGATGGACTGGAACTTTTTCTTTTTTTTTTTCTACTGTTTGAAAATAAATGTCATTTTTCAAGTCCAACCAAGGTGAGCTCCTGGCATGTCCAACAACAACCACATCAATTCCAGTTTCACTGCCATTCACAAGACAACAAAATTAATCATTTAGTGGACATTAAGATGATTCATGTTGCTCTACAAAAAAACTGCAGCTGTTACTGAAGATTAAAGTCATGAGTGCAATGTGTTTTGAACACCTGAACAAAACCAGATCAGCTCAGATTTAAAAATTGTTCTCTGCCAGAAATTTAAAAAATAAATAAAAATAAAAATAAAAAAAAACCTGAAACTACTGCATGGTGATTTTATGAAACACCCACGTTGTTCCTGCCCTTTAAATCCATGTCATTAATTGGATAATGGACACTGATGAATCTAAAAAGGGCTCCTGGTCAATATAAAAGCCTGATGTGTCTGAATACCTCTGAGCCTTTGTAATTCATCCTGTGATGGGGAAAAACACACAATGCTGAGGGATTTAATTAGAGCGTCCGTCAAACAGGAGCAGCGTGACGTCAAAGAAAAAGCAAACCGGAAGAGTTTTGATTATTCATCGATACAGTCAGAGGACTGAACGTCACACGTGGATGAGCAGAAATGGGAGTCCATTGTGATTTCAGGGAAAAAATCTTCGGCGCTGCTGCAGTGAAGAGGAGCTGCAGATGCAGGGAGGCTGACCGATTTGGACTAAAATTACAGKTTGGAGGAGAGCCTGGTGGTAAGCCATAAACCACAATTAGAATGAAAATGAAACATAAACCGACCGCGCGGGCTGAAGATTAAAATAAGGAGACTTTAAATCTGGTTCTGGTCTCCTCGTCAGTTTTCACCACAGGAAGCAGAAGCCCTGTACGTCACCTCAATGTGCTGATGAATGACCTGCAGAGGATATTACATCCTTATCTAATCTGACAAAGCTACAGCTCCTCTGCAACAACCTGCTACCGCTCTTATCGTCGGTTAATGAAGTAAAACAGCTCCTTCAAAACCAGTAGACTGCACCACATGGACTTTATGAAAAGACTAAAGGGACATTTTAGCTGTGGTGAGCSTGTGTGCCTATCAGCTACTTTTGGCCTCATCAGGTTTATCTGAATTTTWTTCTAAGTGTGACACGAGGACAGGAATCGCTGCTTATCTTCCTCTGCTGAGAGACTCGGGCCTAAAGCTGTGACAGCATGTAGGGGGCACAACCAGGTTTTGAGGAGTGTTTCTCATGCATGAAAGGTAGGACATGCTGAACATGAATACTGATCTGCTACTCACATGAGGTTTTTTTTTTCTTTTAAATAAGCAGCCCTGAATCAGTCCTCAGTGTGAGCATTGCTTGAGGAAGTTTGAGCCTTTGTGTCTTTGACAAATACTTGTTAATCAGTGCAGACTAGGGCTGCTACAAACGATTATTTTTATAATCGATTAATCACCGATTATTTTTTTGTTTGATTAGTTGACTAATCAGATCATACGTTATTTGAATATAAAACAGAGCTTACTGAGCCAGAATGCAGCTGATATTATACAACCACCATTAGATTTTAGCTATTTGCTAACTAAATAATTGCTGTGGAAGACAAGTTCTGCTCTGCAGATATTGCACAGGTTTCTCTTTCATTTTCTTTTGATCCCACACTTTTGAGCTCCGTTGTCAGGTAGCCATGATACCAGAGCCTGTCTGTATAATGTCTTGTGACGTCCACGGCCTACCCCAGTTACCACTACTGTGCATGTGTGTCAAGGACAGAAAGGCAGATGTGGCAGTGGAAGGTGTCAAAGCAGTTTGGAGAGAAAAACAAAGTAAGGGAAAAAAAACGACTAATCGATTATTAAATTAGTCATCGACTATTTTAATAATCGATTAGTCATCGACTAGTCAACTAATCGTGGCAGCCCTAGTGCAGACATTAAGCTCAAGGCACATTCTTTGAAGGAATGCATACTGAACACCATGGAAATAAGTTACACGGATAATAAATGTACACCCAATGATTGCTTTAAATTTTTTCTTTAAAAGGGGGTGGTATTATGTATTTTTCAGGCACATAGCTCACTTCTATATCACAATCAAATTACTGTTGTTACCTTCAGTTGACTTCACATCATAGCTGTATCTAAATGCCTTGAAATTGGCCTCTGTCTCTTTAAGAACTTCCTACTGTTTCCAACACTCCCACTTCAGCACATCATCACAACAACTTCATGGCGTTTACAACCTTTCATAAAAAAGCAGCAACATTACATACTGTTGGTTTTGGAAAATGGCWACTCAGGATACAGTTGAAGCTTACTCTTATTTTTTCTGAAGAACCAGTACAAGTAMAGATGCACCGATATGAAAATTTCAGCCAATATTGATATCCGATATACTGTAATTATTGCTGTTATGGCCAATATCGATATTTACTGATATTACACAAACACACAAATTATTACACAAACACACTAATTATTATATACGCACAAACACACTTGGGTCTTTTTTTTTGATATCGTAATTAAACAACCAGACCTCTGACATGGCTCCCTGCTTCAGTTATTCCTGGCTACACAGCATCAATATCACTATCATGATCAAACAGCTGCCGCTCAACCAACCGCCTCCCCTCCCAAAACAGAAACACAACGCTAAAATGTGGGAAATCAATATCGGCCCAGTTTTACATATCAGACCGATACCGATATGAATGTCGATATATTGTGCATCCCTACTTACAAGACATTTCAGCTTGGTAATATATCCCCCAGTCATCTTCTCATACACATACATCAATGTTGAGCTATTTTTTGAGGAAGAACTATAAATGAAGATCATTGTAAAGCTATGTTTTTCAATAAAATCTCTATTTTTAAAACACGTTTTGCAATGAAATCAATTTATAAGAAAAAATTTGTCCTGCCGCTAGTCTGGTGGAGCTGTGTGGGGGAGGCACGGGGAGMAGGGTGCTCTGAGGGGTAGGAGCTCGGCTGCAGATGGAGCTCCAGGGAAACCTTTGTGTAAATAGTCGATGCTTTGTACCAGCAAGCGTCCAGCTCCACAAGGCTACCACAAGACATTCAAGGATTTCTCAAACATGCATAAATGAATCAAAGCARCACTCTGGGTATGTTTTGAATGAGATAATGCATTATAACATGATAGAAAGCTCAAAAACCTCCCAAATTTTCTCCTCATGAGAAATCTTTGCCCTTCTGAGATCTGAGTCTTGGCGATGAATACAACCTCCCTCCCACATTTAAATAAACAAAGAAAACCCAAAGTAGTATCACGTGAGCAATATTGAAAACAGTCTGGCTGCGATGCTGAGCTTAAGGCAACAATTTGTTTAACTACAGTCAAACTCTGTGACACTAATGGCTGGCAGCTTGTGCCTTTTAGAAACATGACACCAACCGGCAGGTTAGATCAAAGAGGAAATATTAAATTAAAGGCATCAGGTTTTATAAAAGAATACATATTGATCTGCTTTTTCATGACAAAGTTTTGAGCTCATTTTATTTTAAAAACAGCCGAGCTTTAGCCTTTAGTCTTGAAAATAATCTTCTGTGAAACTGAGATAAACTGTGATCTGTTAGAATAACCCTCAGCTACCACCACRCCAAATATTACATCAGCAAATGTAAAATTCACTGAGTTATAGCCATTGTTTCTMAAGGTCAACTAGCTGTGGAGGCCATCTTGAACAGGGCAGACTCAAACAGTTTTAGCAGCTGGAGATGCACATTTWATGACAATTTTTAGAACGTTTTGCTAAAATCTGTCCAGTGGTTGTTGAGATATTTTGTGAACAGACAGACAGCGTTAAATGCAGCATTAAAGTTTTAAACAAGGATTTATACCAGCTGTATGAGCTCAAGGTTTTTTGATGAATCCAAGCTGCTTCCTCACCAAAACTTAGATCAGTGTCTGTAATATCGACARAAGTTATAGACATTTTTGTGTTTGATAAGTWTGAATAGCYGAGGCGGTCATCTTGATTAGGTTAAGTGTTAGGGATGACTTTCAGCTACTACCACACYAAATCATAATTTGATTCCCRTAAAACTGACTGAGTTGTAACCATTTTTGCATTTGTCAAAGTTGAYTAGTTGTGACATCTTGAAATGAGTTGACTCCAAAGGCTAATCAGTTGAAGAGGACATCCGGTGATTCATTAAAATCAATCCTGAGTTTCACAAGATATTTTGCTAACAAACAAACAAACAAACATGCACCCCAGTTTTAATTCCCAGGTGGATCTCACTACTAAAACTGATGGGATCCTCTGACAAGTGCTTTCTCTTAGCTGYAAGTAGCTTTTCAAATCCCTACAAGAAGCTCAGATTGGAGGACAAATGAAAAAAACTAAAAACAAAAGGACTGGAATGGATCTGAATGAGGTCTGATTCGGTGGATCTGCAGAGAAAAGGAGGAAACAGCTGTGGAAGCTGAAGATTAGATTCCTGTCAGGCCTGTTCTCACATGCAGCTCCGCTCTCGGGGCTCCAGCTGCCAGCCCAGACTACCTCACTCATAACTCACCTCTACACCACCCCCCCAACAAAAAACTGCTGAACACCGATCCTGTCCGGATGACTCAGGGATCGGTTCTCTACATCTCCATGCTGCCTTTAAAATGTGGACTATTTAGATTTGGCAACCAGAGCACGCCACACTACTCTGTACGCCGGATGATTTAGCCTTGTGACATATGGTAAGAGGTGGGTGATTAAGCTTTTCTAAGGAATCACTAAAAGGTTTACAAGAAAGAGGAAACAAAAAAAAAAGGCACATCCACTGCAGCAATAATAATTTGGGACTAATTTAGACACAGATGAAGCCTGCTGCTGTGTCACAAAATCTCTTTATAGACAGATAAGGCTGTGAACGAAGTATGATGGTGAAACTGTGACAAACAGATTTATTTATTATCAGTATTCATCATGCTGTTGGAGAATATTAATAACTTTGCACCTTCACTGTCCAGGGCAGGCCGACACCAGKTGTCCTGCTGGGAATGCTGGACCTYTTAAGGGATGAATWAATTTTTGAAGAGGTATTCTGTCAGATAGTTATACCTGGTGCCTGCGTATACCTGTGTGCACACAGTGCTTTAGTTTCAACAGGTTCTCACGGCAAGATGATCCTGCTGATTTTTGGCATGATTTTGTCCTTCCGTCAATCTTAAGGCCCAATTATCATGATGGCTCTGAATCTAAATCTTATGCTGTATTCCTGCCGTTTGTGGTGTGTTAAGACTAGGGCTGCCACAAACAATTATTTTTATAGTCGATTAATCACCGATTATTTTTTCGATTAGTCGACTAATYRGATCWTACGTTAATTGAATATAAAACATACAGCTTTTTGCGCCAGAATGCTGCTGCTATTATTTAACCGTCGTTAGATTTTAGCTATATGCTAACTAAAAATAATTGCTGTGGAAGAC
>NW_013952585.1:129681-134208 GCF_001266775.1 Austrofundulus limnaeus | reverse complement strand
TGTCAAAGCAGTTTGGAGAGAAAAACAAACTAAGAACAAAAAAACAAACAAACAAACAAACAAATAATTGATTATTAAATTAGTTATCGACTATTTTAATAATCAATTAGTCATCGACTAATCATGGCAGCCCTAGTTACGAGTGATCTAGTCCACTTGGAAGGACTTTGGGACCACTCCGAACTCAAGTCGGGGCTATTCAACGTGTTGGATTGACTTGGCCCGACATCCCAGCGTGTTTGGGGTTTCCCAGGCACAAACGAGAATGCAGCTGGATGAATTTGACAATCTGAAATCGAGGTGATGAGCAATCCGATATGCAGAAGACGAAACGACTGCCATGGCGCAACAGAGAGCCCATCTTTTTGCTTTTGCTTCTTCCTCTTCTGCCATGTTTGTTTACTCTGAACTCACGTTTGATCTCGAGAATTCTCGCGAGATTTCCCATCTGAACGTTCATGAGTGACACCTGTTTGTGTGCAGTTGTGTTGTCTTTGCCATGTGGTTGTACACCACACACTGTAGGACCACACCTGTTATATACATGACTTTTTATCCTCGTGTCTCTCAGGTTTCGAAAATCAACCGACGAGTTCAAAATCTTGCTGTGTGAACCAGGCATTAGTCCTGCCATGTTCCTACATTTTGCACCAACTTCTCGTCGAACAAGCAGTAAAAGATAAAAGTTTAACTTTTCTTCAAGGACTGTGGATGTTTTTTTTTTTTTTTTTTTTTTTGAGGTTTGCAGAGACATGCGAGCTGCCGTTAGCTTTCACAGTAGTTCTGCAGTTTTCCACTCCCAAAATAGAGAAAAGCCCAGACGGGGTTCACTTTAATTGACCCTCCGGGTGTCTGAGAATGAGGAGACCTGGCCTTGTTTGGACCTGTGCTGCTCCACAGGTTCCATTACATTACACACAACTCAATCCTCCGTGTCTCTTTTTTTTGTTTTCCCCTWTCTTTTTTTCTGTAAAGTGAAGCAGGAACACTAATCCTCAACCTTGAGCCATCTGCTAAGGGATGAACCTTAAAGTGTAGAGAGAGACTTTAACAAACACCAAATCAAACACTAAAACAAGAGAGGAGAACCTCCTGGCTTTCACTGTTTGCCAGCAGAGTGACTCATCTCGTCTTAAACACATTCGCTTCATATTAAGACTTGTAAATTAGGTTATTTGTTTATGCAAAGCTAGAGATGATACAGTGGCTTTTAAAATATGCAATCCTTGGAGTTCAGAAACACCAGATGCTTGTCTCAATGTTAAAGACAAAAAAAATCATGAAGGAACAAGCAAAATCTGTACAATCAGCCTAATGTAGGCCAAGTTTGTGACTCAAGCTTCCAGCAAAGTGCTTTGTTTACATTAAGTRCATACCCGCATTTCAGAATTGCACCTCAGTGAATYCAGACTGGACTAAGCTGCAAACTGCATCATTTCATAGAGTTAGGAATATATCTTTTRATAGTTTTCCACGAGTTTGAGCGGTTTGTTCTGTCCTGGTGGGACAAACCTTGTTTTTACTGTATCTCATAAAACCGCAGCTTAGGATGTTTATCGGTAAAAAGGCAGATAGAACATGAGCAAAATCATGAAAGCTAATGAATGTACAGACGTGTCCTGTGGACATTAAAATGCAGCGAAGCGGTGAGRGACTGTTTTATCTGTGACACACAGGTGTGAGGCAGACAACCACTGCTGTGAAACATTCCCCAAATCATTCTCAAATCCCCCTGGGGAACCCTGCACATATGAAACGTGGGGTGAAGTGGATTTCATGGATAAYCTGACAGCTTTCACAACAGCATCAGTCTCTCTGCTGTCAGCCCTCATATCCTCCCCCCGATCCTTCATTCATCTGAGAGGTTTGGGGAGCAGACCTTCCTGCTTGTAGTTTCTTTACAGACTGATTAAGGTTAGAACAGAGAAATGCACGCTTCCTGAATCTGCTCCAAACGCTGGCTCAAAGTCCTCAAAGGAAACGTTCCTGGAGACATGCTGGAAGTTAAGATGCACAACCTAGCAGGGCAGAATGGAACTATCCTGTTTGAATTGATCCGAGTGAATATTTTAGGCCTGCACAATTTAACAATCACAGCAAGTCTTTACTGGATGTTTCATTTGCAGAATGTAATCTGCAGGAGGCTGCACAGAAAAAAAATAATAATAAGCTGCTCGTCTCATCGCCAGGCATTTCTGGCCCACCTTCTACGAAGGTAGGGGTCTCCAAATGGTGGATGGTAGTTTGAATCCAAATCCAGAAGTCTTATCTGGACCCAGATTTAATTAAGAAAAAAAAATATATATATATAATGTACAGATTTTCTTATATTTACAGTAAATTATTTTAGGCAGCTCAGCCTTTCTGTAATTTATGGTAATTCACTATGTGGCTCAGCTTTTACCACATTTACAGTAACTCATTTAAGCAGCACAATTTATTTAATTTTATCCATTGCAGCTTCAAACGTCAGTTCATTTTAGGTGACAAAGCTTTTCTAGTAKTCTTGTTTTACATACCAAGATTTACTAGTATTTATGATCATTCATTTTRTGCAGCACAGCTTCTCTACAGTTGAATGAATTTATCCTGCGCATCTTTTCTACAATATACGGCAATTCATTTTACGTGGAGCTGCTTTTTTGAAATTTATGTTTATGTAGCAAAATTTCCTATAATTTGTGGTCATTTATTTTGGGCAGCACAGCTTGAATTAATTTATCCTGCTCAGCTTTTCTACAATGTACGGCAGTKCATTTTAGGTGGAGCAGCTTTTGTRGTTTTTACGGTAAATCTCAGGTCTGGCTCCCAGTTTCTCTCTGCAGAGAAAAGCTCACTGAATTGAACTTGAAGACCACTGTCAGATGGGAGAGATCCTCTCCCTTCAGACCAGTCCGAGTCAGTCAATCCACCCGTGCAAACTTCCAGCTAYAACCCCCTCCTGAACGCGCTTTACGGCAGTTTGGGAACATTTTTTTTTACGCACAGACAAAAGAAGAAGAAAAAGGAGAAACATACGTGAAAACGAAGAATAAAGTGGTCGATCCCACAAGCAGTGTGGCAGCAGTGGACACCGGGATGTATTTGGTGGGTTTAAATCTCTTTCCAGCGCTGTTGGGCATTCTGTATCCTCCACATTCCTCGGTTATTTATCCCYGGTTGTAGACGCATGTAGAAAAAGAGACGCCCGGCGTGTAGTGGTCCTCTCTCAGTCCGTGGACACGAACGAACCAGTCCCCCGCCTCTGCCGTCGCTGAAGCCGCATAGGTCCAAGCCGTCAGTGGGCAGGAATCCACTCGGAGCTCTCTGAAAGCCTGGAAGTCCCACCCTCACCATCCAGCCCACTGCTGAGGTCACGGAACCGCTAGAAAAGGTGGAGCTTCGCTTAAAAAACCCCAAAAGCATTTCTCAACTTTTTTTTTTGTTAAATCTTTTCAGAAGATGTAAACATTAAAACGTAGCTCAAATGTTAAAATCCGTTAAGCTCAAATTTCTCTGGTCCTCCTCGTAAGCGCCACCAAACTACATATAGAAATGTGCGAGTTTAAGGTTGTTTTAAAATCATTAAAGCGCGCGAAGATAGAGAAATCAAAGAGAGGGACTTTTATAAATATGGACATCCACTCGTAAATTCGGCATAGTTTTAATGTATCAGTGCTCATCCATCCCTCCACAAATACAAAACAAAACAATCATTATACCATATACAGGCACTTAAAGTGAATAATCACAAATTCTTTTTAGGTCAAGTTTAATTTTATTTGCACAGCATATAGATGCACAATGTGCTTTGTCAGCAAAAATATAGTTTTACTAGATTGTCATTGGTGATGCATCTTTCATACAACGATTGCAAAAATAATTCAGTCATGAATAATGAAAAAATAGTAGCAACAATGTCATAAATATCTGCAAAGCTGTTCAGGTTATTTATTACAAAACTTGTTTGGACGCCCTCTGAACATTAAACAGGTCAAATGAAAATTTAAACGTATACAGACAAAATTGAGATTTTCCTGCTGGCAAGTTAAATAGCAAATTAGGGTGGCAGAAATTCGTGTGTTTGTTCTTACTAAAGAAATTATACATTCAATTTAGGCTAACTGTTCCTGTTTTAATCTCGTCGCTTACAAAGCAGTGGTTTCAACCTTTTAGGCCTACTGTGTAAAGTAATAAATATCAATGGCTTCAACAGTGATCATAGGGATTTGGCGCCCTCGTGTGGCGAGAGTCGGTTTGACTATTATTGCGAAATAAAAAGTATTTGTCTCAAACAGTGGGCCTTACTCAGACTTTGTATTACATAAAAACAAAACAAAACTATGAATTGAAAATTTATACAAACAAGAGGTTGCCATTTATCTAATATGGGCAAAAACGTGCATTTTTCTTTCTTTCTGTCRTCCAAAGAACTGGAATAACACCACTCCTAAGAAAGTAAAGTGGATGTGTGCCCATTAGGAACTGGAAAAGACCTGGAAGGTGAAGACCACAGTGGTGCCTGTGGTCATCGGGGCCCTCTGGGCA
>NW_013952585.1:110509-129192 GCF_001266775.1 Austrofundulus limnaeus | reverse complement strand
ATATATATATATATATATACAAAAGTAGAATAAAACATCTTTTGCAGACAAGCCTTAGGTTAATTTTAAAGGCATATAGAGCAAATATGTTGAACCTTTCATTTAACTATTCCTGTTGAGAACAGATCACAGATCTGTTTTGTAGGACAGGCCTGTATTGTCTGGTCCTATAAGTTTAGTTTGAAGTCATCCAAGTGTTACATGAGTTTTCATAGGGAAACACTTGTTACTTGGTAAAACAAAGAATAGAATTCAAAGTAACAATTTTCTGCCAAACTGAATGATGATAAATAAGACATACGTTTTTCATGTGTAGCATTTCATTTATATATTCTATAGAGATTTTCATCTCCTTTTTTTTTCCAATAAGGAAAAAAAAATATCCGTGGTAAAAAAAACAAAAACAAACCTTGCGTAATGCGTCATCGATCACGTGACCACTGAAGGAGGAAACCTGCCGGCCTCCGATTCAGCGCATGTTTCGGGTCTTCGGTCCAAGAGTCCATTAACATCTGGATACCACTTCTCGTTACSTAGTTGTGCTATTAAGACTTTTATTTTATTTTTGTTTATACGCTGGAGATTCAGACGCAATTAGAAACAGAAAAGCGAACCCTACCCACGAAGAAACAGCCTCGTTRTTTGCAGCAGGCGGGCTAATCTCGGCTAATAATTAGCTAGCAGCAGTGAACTTCCACTGTAGGATGTCGTACAGGAAAACTTTTAAACTTATTTGTGGTTTTACTGGAGGCTCGGCCCTCTTGGTGTTCGGGGCTTCCGTAGCCAACTCTCGGGGATGCTTCGGGGAGCACCGCGGAGAAGGGSCCGGATGGTGGTCCAGGCTGACCGTCGTCCAGGCTGCTCAGCCGGCTTGGACACCTGCCACACACACCCCAGTTCCGACTGGACAGTCCTGGGACTCCAACTGGGACAAGTATGTTCCTGTCCGCTGGCTGCATCAGTACAGTTTCGTTTTGTGTACTTTTATTTTCTCTTTCTATCTTGTCTCATTTATTCTGATTTATTTTATACTTTAATAAAAAATGTTTCAACATCATATGAAATATAAAGTAAGCATGATCCTAAAATCTATAGTAAATATTTTAAGCTAATTTTGGTTGTTAAATAACCACTGTGTAAAATCTGGTTTGGAGGAGAGATTTGTCAAACTACATTAAGAGATTTTCTTCAAAGTGACGTGCTGCATGATCTTGAATCAATGTTGGTTTAACCCAGTTCTCTTTTTATTCTCACGTTAAGCCACCTGTAATCTGAAAATCACCCCTGCCTCTTACTGTCCAGGAGAGAACCGTCTGTGCTGTCCAACGGAAAGAAGAGGGAGAGCATTTCTGAAGACCCCAGCTCTGAACAGGACAGCAGCAAACCCAAAGCCACGCGTCACATTTTCCTCATCAGACACTCCCAGTATAACCTGAGTGGAAGCAGCGACAAGGAGAGAATCCTCACACCCTTAGGTTCCTTACTGCACTCCTTTCACAAAAACAACGTTCAGCAGGTCGATGTTTGTTTTYGATTCATGTGTTTGTCACGTCGACTGTTTCTCAGGTCGGGAGCAGGCTGAATTGACAGGTCGAAGGTTAGCAGCGCTGGGTTTGAAATACGATGTTCTGATCCACTCCAGCATGGCCAGGGCCACTGAAACGGCACAGATCATCAGCAAACACCTCCCAGGTAGTAAAGAGACGACGCTCTCGTCACATCAAAAATAAACCTACACTTGACTTGTTGTCTCGTCGAATGTTKCGGTTGTAGGATTGGAGCTGGTGAGCTGCGACCTGCTGAGGGAGGGGGCGCCCATTGAACCGGTCCCACCCGTCACCCACTGGAAACCTGACGCTGTGGTGAGAGGCCCTGCACCCACTCTGCCCCTGAGAACCCCACTGTGGGACAGACGGTTGTGTGTTTGCAAACCATCGTTAAGGCCTCTTGCTGCTGCCTCTGTGTTGCAGTCGTGTCAAATGCTTGTTTGGAGCAGTATCTCACGGAGTTGTGGTTTGGTGATGGTTTGGGAGAACAGCACCCACAAAGAGATCTGTGTTGGCTGGATCTCAGTCTCTTTGTGTGAGTTATAGAGGCTTGAATTATGAACGTGTTTTTAAAAAACTGCACCATGAATTTTCTCTCAAATAGAGTTCACGTAAGCGTTTTTGACAGACCACAGCCCTGAATGACCAGGTTTAAAAAGCCGGAATATAAAAAAAAAAAAAAACATGAACCTTGAAGCAGCCTCTAAAGTAGGGTAACCAGATGTTCCTGATTTCTGGGGGCAATCCTTGTTTTGGACTACATGTCCCTGGCTAAAGCTGTCCCCGATTTTAGTGTTTTATGATGAAAAATAATGTGTGTAGATCAGGACTGCTGAACAGGTGGCCCGCGGGCCACATCTGATCCACAGGTGACTYCTCCAATCAGGCCCTGCCTTATTTTTTTTAATTTGTTTTAAGTAGATATGTTATTTTCACATTTTAAATCATTCAGTTGGGGTCTATATAAAGTGGAACTGCAATATTTTAGTCTGAATTCCTCTTTATTGTAACTCTAGAAGCCCCTCTTCCACCCATTTTCTTGAGGTGTGTCTCAAAGTAGCTCTGACGCTTCATGCCCYGCCCCCTCCAGCTTCCAGAGCGGTCCATTCTAGTTTGATAGAAAAGTGTTTTATTTAGAAATGAATTAAGATGTCAACAAGGGAATTCCTGTTCATCCAGAGTCAGAGCCAGAGGAGAGTGAAGATGATAGATTGTAGTTGGTAAATCCAGACCTWACGTGTTTGTTCCATCACAGTTTGACGTAAACGTTCAGAAAACATAGACAACTGAACGAGTTAAAAAGTTTGACCCAAACAGAAAATAAAGATATCGCACCAGGAGAGACTAAATTCAAATTTTCTGCTCTCGTCTCCTAAATAGTCAAAGTACATAATTAAATGTATTTAATGGCTAAAAAAAGTGAATTTTGCATGATATGTCCCTTTTAACTTAATTTAAAATAAACAGATATTAAATGAAGTTTAAATTTATGATTCAATGCAACAAAATAAATTTGAAAGGTCAGTGATGTCATTTAAACCCTATTCCATCACACTCGACTATTCATTATATATATATATATATATGTGTGTGTGTGTGTGTGTGTGTGTGTGTGTGTGTGTGTGTGTGTATATGTATATATACACTCACCGGCCACTTTATTAGGTACACCACGCTAGTAACGGGTTGGACCCCCTTTTGCCTTCAGAACTGCCTCAATTCTTCGTGGCATAGATTCAACAAGGTGCTGGAAGCATTCCTCAGAGATTTTGGTCCATATTGACATGATGGCATCACACAGTTGCCGCAGATTTGTCGGCTGCACATCCATGATGCGAATCTCCCGTTCCACCACATCCCAAAGATGCTCTATTGGATTGAGATCTGGTGACTGTGGAGGCCATTTGAGTACAGTGAACTCATTGTCATGTTCAAGAAACCAGTCTGAGATGATTCCAGCTTTATGACATGGCGCATTATCCTGCTGAAAGTAGCCATCAGATGTTGGGTACATTGTGGTCATAAAGGGATGGACATGGTCAGCAACAAGACTCAGGTAGGCTGTGGCGTTGCAACGATGCTCAATTGGTACCAAGGGGCCCAAAGAGTGCCAAGAAAAGATTCCCCACACCATGACACCACCACCAGCCTGAACCGTTGATACAAGGCAGGATGGATCCATGCTTTCATGTTGTTGACGCCAAATTCTGACCCTACCATCCRAATGTCGCAGCAGAAATCGAGACTCATCAGACCAGACAACGTTTTTCCAATCTTCTCTTGTCCAATTTCGATGAGCTTGTGCAAATTGTAGCCTCAGTTTCCTGTTSTTAGCTGAAAGGAGTGGCACCTGGTGTGGTCTTCTGCTGCTGAAGCCCATCTGCCTCAAAGTTTGACATGTTGTGTGTTCAGAGATGCTCTTCTGCCTACCTTGGTTGTAACGGGTGGTTATTTGAGTCACTGTTGCCTTTCTATCAGCTCGAACCAGTCTGCCCATTCTCCTCTGACCTCTGGCATCAACAAGGCATTTCCGCCCACAGGACTGCCGCTCACTGGATGTTTTTTTCTTTTTCGGACCATTCTCTGTAAACCCTAGAGATGGTTGTGCGTGAAAATCCCAGTAGATCAGCAGTTTCTGAAATACTCAGACCAGCCCTTCTGGCACCAACAACCATGCCACGTTCAAAGGCACTCAAATCACCTTTCTTCCCCATACTGATGCTCGGTTTGAACTGCAGGAGATTGTCTTGACCATGTCTACATGCCTAAATGCACTGAGTTGCCGCCATGTGATTGGCTGATTAGAAATTAAGTGCTAACGAGCAGTTGGACAGGTGTACCTAATAAAGTGGCCGGTGAGTGTATATACTATTCATGATAACAAATTAATCCTTTTTCATCTCCAAGCTAGAAATTACCCTGGTTTTGATAGTGTGCACGGCCTAGAAAACACAACACAAAAGCAAGTGATGATTTAAAAAAAACATGGCTGCACCAAACAGACAACACAGCTTACTGGTTTGACTCAGAGATCAGTGAGACCGCAACAGATCATTTGCCTCTTTTTATTTTTAATTCAACATGTGTCCAACGGTCCCAACCCAGTGAGAAACTAACTTTAGCTTTAACGTCCAACATTCAGACAGTTCCTGTTCATACATCAGAGCTCTGGAACAAGGACGGTCAGAGGAGTTCTTACCCAAAWGGCCGACCAGTAAAAGTCAGGGAGATGATCTGTTTTTATTTTTTATTCTCAATTTTTCATATTTTATTTCAAAGAATTTGAAGTATTGATTTAGATTAGATAGTCCTGGTTGTTCTGATTTAACTAAGAAAAGTGGGGACACAAAGTTCTGGATCATGTAGAGTGTTTACCAGAGCAATCTTTAATGTAGCAGTTTTCTGTCCAGTGTGATTTAGTTTAGTCTTTTTCTCCAGTGCTAATATTCACCATTAAGTCGACCTCTTTAGAATGAAACTGCACATTCGTTTGGATGCCAGCAGCATCGTAGACTCTGTTCTGTCTGTGGGGTTCTAACAGAACCCCCGCCACGTGACCAAAGTCACTTTCAACCTCTCCGCTGTTCTCCAGCAGTACCACGAAGATGGAGCTCGCATTGAGGCTGCTTTCCGCCGCTACATCCACCGGGCTGACCCCAAGCAGAAGGAGGACAGCTATGAGATCATCGTGTGTCATGCCAATGTCATCCGTTATTTTGTGTGCAGGTTTGTGCCGGCCGGCGGCTCCGCTCAGGCCTCAGTTGGCCTTCGTGCTCTTTGCTTTGCTAACCACTGACGTCAAACTATGTTGCTTTTTTTTTTATAAATAATTCATCTGCTACCAGTTTCTTTCCCACCATCCTTTAACGTTTTAGTTTTTAACCAAACATGATTTTTTTTTTCACCTTTTAAAAAATGTACAAAGCAGGTTCAAGAATTCGTCAGATAAATAATAGAAAAGCTTGTTTCTAAAATCGGTCCTTTTTAAGACATCTTTTGTTCTTTTCACCCAGGGCTCTCCAGTTCCCCCCAGAGGGCTGGCTGCGTATGGGTTTGCATAACGGCAGCATCACCTGGCTCACCATCCGCCCAAGTGGCAGGGTGGGCCTCCGGACTCTGGGAGACGCAGGGTTTATGCCCCCAGACAAACTGAGCCGGACCTGATGGCCCGGCTCAGCAGCGCTTTCTGGAACAGAGTCGGCTACAGACTCAGCTCAGTTCTTTCCTTAAGTGTCTTGAAAATAACTTGATATTTATTTTATTACAGAAACATCATGTTATCAGATTGTGAGTTTACTCCAGTGCCGTCAGCAACACAGCAACTTCTGAATGTAATTTATAATTTGTACAAGTGACTGATTTTTAAGCCAAACGAGTCTATTTGTGGAGCTACATGTTAGCCAAGTCCCTCAAAGGGTTATTTTTTGTCACGTAGTTGTGGTAAATAAACAAGTATGACTCAAGTTTGTTTTTTTTAATGTTCGTACACAAAATCAGAGAAATACAAGTAAACACAGCCGTCATGTTGGAGTGATGATTTATTTAGTTGAAAGCAAAATCAGTTTAGACATAGTAAGGATTCACCTATTAGGTTTATTTTTAATAAAGCACTAAAAAGCACTAAAAGCAAGTTTGAAATTTCTTTTTTTTATGTGTAGTTTTGTAAAGTTCCACATTCAGAAACATTCAGAGAGCAGAGTTGGATCTCTTATCTCAGAGCATGAGGATGACCGTACAATCTGAAGTTGGCTTGTGCTCTCGGATACAAAAATTTTTTTCACAAATAAAAACAAAAACATACATTCAGAACATTTGTTTCAACTTAAGTGGCAATTTGAATTTTCAACATGGCTGGCTGTATTCCCTCTGGACGTAACTCGTGAGCTTTCAGACTCCAAAACCAAACAGAACCATTTGGACCCAGATGGTTTTGACTTTCGTCACCAAACTCAACCGTTTGGAAAACGAGTTCACTGTAAACTCTTTTACCAAAAACATTTACGAGCAACTTTGAGAATTAAAGCTTTGTTYAACTCCCCTAAATGAGCACAGAAGCCATGTTTTCCTCCCCCACATATAAAAAAAGATACAAAGACTGGGAATAACTTACAGCATAATGCAGCTTTCATTTAATCATGTTCTCCAAGTGTAAGGCAGTAAGTTACTAAATTGGTCTGATTTGTGTAGCTGTTTGATTATATCTGAAGTTTTTCCCCTGTGGTGCTTTAAAAAACACATTTATGCAGATTTAATGGTTCAGCTCAGATGATCCCTGACTGATGGGTGTGACAGACTGGTAAATAAACAAAATTTTAAAAATGGCACTGTTTAAGGCCGCCGTTAATGACAAAATATTTGCACACAAACCCGGTACAACTAAGAAAACATATACATTTATTAGGCCAAAATTTAAAAAAAAAACAAAAAACATGGAAGATCTTTTTTTTATTATTTATTTTCATACTTTTCAAGTAGGAGTTAAAATATTTCTAGTTTGACAGAGAAATGGTCCATCACTTCAGAAAATTAAGGCAATTCCCGAACTGAGGAACAACATAGGAAATGGCAGTTGCTTTAAAACACCTGTTATTAAAAACATTAATTTTTGTGCTACTGACCAACATACAAAAAATATTTTTTAAAATATCAAGATTTGACTTGTTTTAGTTGTTTTTTTTTAAAGAAGCTCTTCAGGGATAGAATCCTAATGATGCCTCTTGTTTGTGTGTGACCAACCAAGTTTAGGAAAGTGTGGCTTGTGTTCACTTCCCCCCCCCCCAACAGTTGACTCAGGTTATAATACAGGTGTTTCACAGTTGCCACTAACACTTCCAGTAAGTCATTAYAGTTCACACCCATACAGTACATAAATTATGAAGATTTTTTTTTCCTTTTTAAAGTCGAGTCGACATCACGGCCTAATGTGATGAGAATTCCTGTTATACATAGTACCGTACATCATAAATACAAATCCAGACACTTGTGCATATTTCTGTCAGGTTTGGGGGCTCTGGTGCAGCTGCTGCAGGGAGAGAAGCAGGAGGGGGGCGGTTACAGCGGTTCATGTAGGTGTCTGAGGCGGATGCGTTGGATGTAGCTAACACTGGCAGGGCTGTATCGGCTGGGGCTGTAGTCTGGTGAGGCAGCGTGGCGGACGGGACTGAAGCGACCGCTGGGGGACATCAGGCCGCTGATGGGRGAGCCGGGGGTCTGGTGCTGCATCTTGAGTCGGGCTTTCACCGCCGGGCTGGGCCAGCTACACGACACACATCAACACTAATGGTTACTTTTTAGTGTTCAATGTAAAGGACGGTTTCATCCTGCTCCTACAATATTCACTACTGAGTTTTCTGAAGTGGGATTCTGTGGACAGGTGATGAATATTTAATATCTTACCTGTTGTAGATAGCCCTTTGAATGGTCTCCGTCTTAAAATGTAAAGTTTAATTCAGACYGTTTTGACACACTAATGGTTAGTTCAAGAAGGGCCAAGACCTGAGTTTCTTAATGCCATATATTTTACGTGAACAATATTTTATAAACTTTTCCCTTTAATTTGGCATCAGGTACTTATTTTGGCAGTAGCATATTTCTGCTATATGTGTTCGCAAGTAACCACATCTATGTAAAACACCATGTAATGGTGATATAAAAGTTTTTTAAASAGGGTTCACCTTAACAAGTAGAAAGGTTTTGAAATTGGGAGTTGTTTTAAGATAGCATCAGTACAGTTTGGTCTTCTTCTTTGACTAGCTTTTAGTTCATTAATCTAGTCAGAATTAAACTTTCTCTAAACTAAGCTCCTCCCAAGAACTATCTACAACAGGTAAGATATTAACGGTTAACCTTCTTAACTTTTCCACCAAACTGCACCTCATTTTACACATTTAAAATGGTCTCTATTGCTGCAGAACATAAAAACAAATTTACCAAACAGGTTCTTAAAGAAGAAAAAAAAAGGCATAAACATTAACTTGGCCATTTTAGTACCATGTGAGTGGCTAAAGTTTGTGAACCTCTACAATCAGATTTACAGCCAAGCAGTGGAAAGAATCAGGTTCCTGTCAGACATTGTGTCATTTAAAGTGTGAAATGGATCAAGGCAAAGGAAAAGAAAAGTTGTTTATCTAAGTATAAGCTCTTTAAGACCCAACCAATAAACCATGCAACACTGTGCCACATTTCAAGAGCTCTAAAACTCAGCAGTGACTATTAAAGATCTGTCTAAATGCCACATTTGACCAACAACAGGCTCCATCACCTCGACTCAGCCCTGACGCAGGTTCAGAGTCTTTTAGCTCTGTTACTGATGGAGGTTAGGAGAGAGTCAGGTGGAGCTGGAGATTTAACATCAGCAGACTGCAACGTTAAACGGGAGGGCGTCTCCTTGACAAGAATCAAACTGACCTTTTTTTTTTTAAACACCACAACCGCAGCATTCAGTTCTGTTATTCGATTTTTATAATACAACCATTAAACTGGCAACACTGTGGTACGAGGAGGCTTTTATTGGTGGCTTACGACAGAATTCACAAGAAGCTCGACACACAGGCTCCGACCAGCAGAGGAAAAAAAGGTGGTCTAAACTCCATGGTGTTTTTTTCACTCCCCACATGCTGACCCGGCCTCTGACTCCCTCAGCATCAAGCTCCTACACCAAGAGATGGATTAAGTATTGTTTTTATTTCTATTGCCACCTATCAGATATTGAAAACAAGTATTTGTGAAGAATACCAGTCTAYACTAACCTCTGCATGTCCGATGAAGAGTAGCACTTCATTGTGCTCCTCCACYTGTGTATGCTGGGATATTTCTGGGGGTCAACATCTGTGCCTTCCATCGCTGCCAAGACCTCTCTGTCCAGTCTGGTAGGGGAGTCCCTGCAACAGCATGAGATTATTAACTACATTATTATAATCTAGGACACGTGTCAAAATCAAGATCCCCAGGCCAAATGTGGCCTGTGGGTGACTCCCGTGTGGCCCACCAGGGGGGGTACCCGCCCCCAAAAAATAAAAAAATAAAAAATACTTATTTTTTTTACTTAACATGAAAATTGTTTCTTATATCAATGGTAAACTTTAAATTTATGATTAAATGCAACAAAAATAAATTTAAAAGGTAAAAGATAATAACAATTGTCCTGCCCCTGAGTTGTTGGCTTTAAGTAACTGAGCAATTTAGTTGGATAGCACAGTGCTAATGTCTGAAAATAAGCTGCTTTAAAGTCACCATCGACCATAAATTAATCTGCCTAATGCAGCTACTCACTAAAAACTCAGTGTGTAAAACTTTATTAGTTTTACTTTTAATAATATTTCTGTATTTATTACAGATTTARTCAGTCATACACTTAGTACTTATCAGTGTTTAAAAGAGGACATGTTAAAACTCTGTTTAGTCAAAGTTAAACATGAAACATCAAACTTCATTACAAGTGGCCCTTTGAGGACCACCATAACACTCATGTGGCCCTCAGTGAAAATGAGTTTGACACCCCTGGTCTAGAAGATCTGCTCCTCACTTTTTATCACAACTGTTRGTGAAGTGAGACAACTGAAAATGCTTTATGTTCACAGAGTTAACCAGCCACACTTGCAGCTGCAAACTGTAAATATAAACCTGATCTGTGGAGCAGGTGGTGTGACTCACCCCTCAATAAAAAGTCCTCTTCTAAAGTGCGGAGGGGTCCTGGGGAGAAACTCGGAGCTGTCTAAGGACTTGTAGGAAGACCCTGAGGATCCTGAGCTGCTCAGGTCCCTGCCTCCGTGGTCCCACGACTTGGACCTGGCACAGAAATTGCGCACCCCTGAAACGGACCCCCTAGTCCTCCCCAGCTCCTCCAGACTCTCCTCTGCTTCAAAGTACTCCTCTGAGCTGCTGCCGCTGCTGCTCTCCTCTGAGCCTCTTCCCTCCGTCCTCCTGCCAGGCCGATCCGGATCCTCGCTGTTCTGGCTGAGAGACAGGCGGGCGAGTCCGGAGCCCAGCTCCGTTGCGGCGCCGCGGTTGTCCTTGTGCCGACTCCCGCCGCTGCACCTCCTCTCCCTGCAGCGGGYGGGGCTGTCCGGCGGCTCCTGCAGCGACATGCGCTCGAACTCCACCATGAGGTTGGTGATGGGAGACAGCAGCCCGGAGGAGGACGGGGAGGTGCGCTGGGACACTTTGTCTCCGTTTTGAGTCCTGTCACTGGAGGAGGAGCACGCCCCACTTTTGCAGACGGCGCCGGGTGACAGGAGGCCGTCGCTGCAGCAGCACAGCAGCTCCCGCTCGGCGGCCGTCTCTATCAGGTCCGCCCCGCGGTGGTGAAGCGCCATGTGGAACTCGCGGCCGCCCACGGCTCCTTTCAGGACATCCTTAGCTGAAGCGGAGGACGTGATGCTGCTGAGCACTGCGTTTTGACGGTTCTTTATCTCCTCGAGGCTGATGTCATCGCTCTCATCCAGGAAGGCACCCACAGAAATAGAGTTGCAGAATTTTTTAGGCTTTCCTGGAAACAGAAATGAAAAAAAGTCTACTTAAAACAACTTATGGTCAACGTAGGACTCAAATCTCTCTTCCTGGCAGCCAATATAGCTACGTTTCCATTGCAAATGTGCGCAAAACTTTGTTGATATTCTGTTAATGTCGAAAAAACACAGTTTCACAATTGCGGTGTTTACATTAAGTAAGAAATGCTATTAAAGTCACACGTGAATACATTTGTTCTCRCGATAAGTCATTACAAACATGGCGGTAATGGATGTAAACACATAGCATGTTGCTACCACGACACTAGCGCTCATCATCAGAGGAGACGTCGGCGTCTTTTATCGAGGCTTTCCAGCGACAAGCCCCTTATACTTGGGAGCGGCTACGTACAGTATGCTGTGTTTTTGGGAAATTGTAGTCGGTGAGTTTACTATTTTATACTACTTCTGTGATATTACTACTACTTCTACTTCCTGTTATCTTCTTTGTCATCATCTTTTTCGCCAGTAGAAACAGCCAGTTGTTGATCACGTGACTCCCGTGATGCGAAAAAAGTTTCCATTGCAGTTTTGTGAAAAACACCAATTTCGATACGGCCGAAAAACCACCTCATCCTAGCGCAAAAACATTTAGTCAAAAAACGTATTTTTTTTTCTAAACTGATGTGTTTCCATTGAGCAAATTTATTTTGGAAATTCTAATTTGCGCATTTTCATGGTCAATGGAAACATAGCTTATGAGGCCTTCCAGAATCTTCTGCGACTCTGAGCCTCCCAGGGGAATAGAGGCATACCTGGAGAGGGGGTTTTAAACCTGTTGCTGGTCTCATTCTGTCCAGCCCCATCATGACTCCTTGGGCTGAAATCCTTCTTACTCAGGTACTCCTCCAGCTTGCGGAGCCCCTCGGCTGACGACAGATCCACAAAACAGTCCAGGAAACCCCAGTATTCAGCCCAGGGGTGGCCCATCTCACGAGCTAAATCTCTGAAGACCAAGAACAAGTCAGCACTTAGTAGATTACAACCTGGGATTTAGGAAATATCCACACAGTGGAATAAACAACTCTGAAACAGAACATTAATGTAAAGATTCATCATTAATAGTTTTTATTTAAGGTCAAAACTTTCTTTGATGATGCCCTGCTTTTGAAAATGAACATTTCACAGCACTCAAAGAGAAAACAGTTGGGTTTTTAAAGTACCTGCCCACTCTCTCTACCCCTCGGTCAGGGTCCGACTTCAGAATGTGATGGAAAAGCTCCGCCCGTTCTCTAGGTGGCGTTTTCCACGACCGACGAAAGTCATCTGCCTGCATTCGAAGACAATTTGTTACGATCAGTATCTGTTTTGTTGAACAAACATGCAGAGCGACGGGCTAGTGAACTTGCTTTAGAAGGGCTCAGCGGGCCAGCGAAGGCGGTGACGGTCAGTAAAGGATCCACGGGGCTCCTCGTGTACTGCTGGATCAGTGACAGGCTCTCTGAGGACTCGGGTGACCACGTAGCACCAATGATGGGCTGAGAGGTGTTGTCTGTCGCCCTCAGCAAAGGGACATAGCAGCGGTCTGTGACACATTCAGGACACAGGATGGAGCAAAATTACAAAAGACTTCAAAAAACAAACAAGAAAATCAAACGTTGAGTAACAGTTTTCTTTGTGTCTGGTGTATTTGGAGCTGCTGGTTTCTGCCCAAGCCGATTAGTTCAGTCTGCAGTTGGTCATGATGAATGCTAACATCACRCTAACAATCCAAAATCAGAACAGAAAGGAACTTTTATTACAAATTTACAACTCATTAAACCTATTTTTTTCCCCTGGTGAATTCTGGACAGACATTTYAAAACATAAACTCAGATTGTTGGTGGTTAATTCACAGAACCACCAGCAGCCAAGTCACAATGACACATTTACATTTTCACCTACAAACATGTTTGTACTCAAAAGGTTTTTAATACACTTTAATACACTTTAGCTTTATTTAAATTATTTTTCTTCCTTATCAAATTTGCATTTGTTTTTATTTTTGTTTGTTTTTTATAGTCTCTTGTGATTGGTAGTGTCTTTTCACCATTTCATGTTTTGTGTGCAGCCTTTTGGGCAATGGAAGTTGTTTTTATAGATCAATCACTTCAAATGTTAAATTATTTATGGTACAGTTCAAATGTGATGACAGAGAGTAAAATTTAATGCAACACTTTATCCTTTGAGCACAGTGGTTGTCTAGGCTTTCACAACTCTCCAAATTTGGAGGGAAGAAATAATTATTGAATTTTTCTCAGTAAATTGTTGTGTTAAAAAAGTGTTTTGTCTCCAAACTGCTCCTTTAGTTTGAGCTTTTTCTAAAGAAACAATCAAACTTACTAAATTCAATTCCACTTTGCTAGAAGAATAAAAACTGTGCTCCAACAGCCTCTGAATATTTAAAAGTAGAAAGAAACAAAACAAAATGTGTAGTTCCTGTTGGAGCCATAAAAATAACAATCAATCTGTGCAAAAATTTTTCTGTATTTAAGGCTTTAGCAACTTATCTTCCCTTTAAACTTCATACAATCAGATAAACTGCTCTGTTACATACATACAGATTTTTTTTACTCTTCACTGAACTTTCAAGTCTGCCTTCTTTGACTCAAAGCAGCTTTTTGTTCAGTCTTTGTTCTGCTGACACAAAGGCCCATAGAGAATAAAGTGAGGCTGTTTGCTGTTTCAAACAATGAATCATCAGATAGTTTATTTGTCCATGTTCTGATCACATATGTTCACCTCAACCATTATTAGCCTGACTTTGTCCCTAATTTAGGGGCAGACATCCTCACAAAAAGACTTTATTAGAAGGGTCACACACCGGCTGAACAGAAGTGGACCCACTCACCACACCACGAGGTTCATCAGTCTAGTTGTTATTGAAATGAGGTTTGTGGAACACGAAACAATTCAGACTTTTAACATATAAACATTAGTTACACCTGCAAATTTTTAAAGACACGCCTCAGTTTGAGAACCACAGAATTTGGAAAGTGAATGTTTCTTTGACAACATTTAACACAGAAACAGTAACTTTTAATGCGTGCATCCTTACCCTCCAAGTAGTCACTTATCTGTTGTTTCACTTCCTGGGTTTTATTTTTTCTGCTACAAATAAGCTGTGGAAAAAAATACAACAACAGATAAACAAACCAAAGTTCAGACGTGCAGCTGTTGTCAAATCAACTGAGCAGTTTACCCATCTAAAATTAACCTACACTGGTCAGTTAGTGATTGTGCACACAAGATTTTAAAACGGTCACAGCTAAAAAAAAACATTAACCAAGAATATTCTTTTACAGCTACTGAAAGGACATGGAGTTCAGCCTTCCTCTGAGTATCTGCTCACCACTTCCTAACTCCTGAATACTTTCCATGTTAAAATACATCCAGGTAATGTTTGGGATCTTTTTAAGTTGAGGAAATACAGCTCCTTACATCACAAGGCTTCAAGCCGTCCTTGTTCTTACAATTCTTATCTATGTCAGGATGCGAGCACAGGACATTGACCACATCCGGACACCCAAACTTGCAGGCAAAGTGGAGAGGTGTTTCGAAACCCTGAAGCAAGGAAACAAGAAAGAAATCATGTCATCACAGCCAACTGACTACACCTGGTAAGGATAAAATCTCATTGGTGCAGGAAAAGAACGGACAGCTTTATCTGGAGTGTTGAGGTAAAGATCTACAATGTAGCGGATTCGTTTTTGCAGCATGACTTCCTGGTCGTCTGGGTACATGAGGCGCATGAACTCGGGGTTCTCCAAAGTGTCCAGCAGCAGCTGGGCGATCCCTGCCTGGTTCTCCTTCGCTGCCACGTGCATGACATTGTAGCGGCAGCCCTCCTGAACGGACAAAACAAATGAACATGTACATTGATCAGGAAATAATCTCCTGGATTTGTACTTTTATTATCATTTCTTAACTTTACAGGCTGAAGATTAGGCTTTACCTTCTGCTAAATTTATTTATATTGACAAAAGCTTAAGTAGCAACAGTTAGTATCAGAATCAGTTTTATTGGCCAAGTATATTGACACACACAAGGAATTTGTTTCCGGCAGTTCGTGTCTCTCTAGTAACAACACTGTACAGACACTTAACATATAATTCAAGCACATTTTACTTCACTTAACCAAAAACTATATGACAGCATTATTCAAAGTTAATATTAAATAATAATACAACAGCAGCATTGTAGAGGTAGATGATTATGAATAAGGTGCAGTAATGCAGTAATGTAGAATAAGAGTGACAGATAGTTCTCTGTAGTATAGAATATATGGCTGATGGATGTCTGATGATCAGCTGTTGATGATGATGATGGCCTGGGGGAAGAAACTGTTCTTGTGTCTGACAGTCTTAGTGGACAGAGTTCTGTAGCGTCTGCCAGACGGGAGGAGTTGGAACATGTTGCGACCCGGGTGAGTGGAGTCTGTGATGATTTTCTCAGCCCGTTTCCTGGTTCTTTCRYGRTACAAGTCCTGAATGGAGGGCAGTGAGGCTCCAATGACTTTCTCAGCCGTCCTCACTGTACGCTGTAGCCTGTTCCTGTCCTGCCATGTGGCTGCTCCAAACCAGATTGTTATGGATGTGCACAAGATGGACTCAATGACTGCAGTTTAGAACTGGATCAGCAGCTCCAACTTCCTCAGCTGGCGTAGGAAGAATAGTCTCTGCTGGGCCTTTTTAAGGATGGTGGAGATGTTGGGCTCCCACTTCAGGTCACGTGAGATGGTGGTTCCCAGGAACCTGAAGGACTCAACCATGGACACGGGGCTGTTGGAAGATTGTGGGGGGCAAGAGTGCAGGGGGTGTCTCCTGAAGCTGAAAACATACTCCCTGTGAACTGCCGACGTCAGCACGCGTTGTCACAGTTTAATGACGAAAATTACGTTACTGGGCTTCTCAGCGTCGTGTCGACAGCCCCTTTTGGCACAACCCGCTGGCAGAACTTTTGACCCCCCCTCCCATATCGATGGTAATGTGTGATTGGTCTGAAGTTCGTGGGCGTGTGTGTTTGTGCTGCCCTCGGGGGGAAAAAAAGAAAAAAGAATGACTCGCTCMCAGACTGGAAAGCAGAGTTTTCCAAGATAGTCAAACCGTGAAAAACTTATGGCTTATTTGTTTGTGCTGAAAGCGCTGCTGCACTCTGTAAGAAAAAAAAAAGGGGGAAAAAACCCAGACTCTCTCCCAGAGCCGACACCAGGAAGTAGAGTTTTATAAAGATAGTCATACCGTGAAAAAAATCATGAATGGAGATTAAACAAACGTGCACGGCGGAATCTGACTGATAAAAACTATGGAGCTTTAACCAGGACAGATGTGGATAAATACGTCGGGTGAGTGACGAGTCTGACGTTTTTTTTTTTCTGCATTATCGGCTGTTGCGGGGGAATTCCATGCAGTGACGTAAGTTTCAGCAGGACGGTGGTTTCCTGAGCTTGGCGCAGGGTGTCTCAGGGACTATGAAAGGTCGGTGCGAAAACGACTGCCGAACAACCACGTGACCGCGAGTCGACCCGTCAGCGTCGGAGCGAGTATGTTTCAGGCTTGAAGTCCATTCTCATCTCTACAGTCTTGAGCGTGTTCAGCTCCAGGTTGTTCCGGCTGCACCAGGACATCAGTCGTTCCACCTCCTGTTAGTATGCAGACTCGTCATCATGGATGAGTCCAATGACTGTAGTGTCATCTGCGAACTTCAGGAGTTTAACAGATGGGTCAGTACAGGTGCAGTCATTGGTGTATAGAGAGAAGAGCAGTGGAGAGAGCACACATCCCTGAGGGGCACCAATGCTGATGGACTGTGAGGGCATGATTTTCCCCAGCTGCACCTGCTGTGTCCTGCCTGTCAGGAAGCTRGTGATCCACTGACACATGGCAGGAGAAACAGTGAGTTGGGAGAGTTTGGTGGAAAGAATGTCAGGGACGATAGTGTTGAACACCGAGCTAAAATCAAGAAACARGATTCTTGCAGAAGTCCCCGKGTRAKCAAGATGTTGCAGGATGAAATGCAATCCCATGTTGACTGCATCATCCACTGACCTATTTGCCCGGTAGGCAAACTGCAGGAGGTCTAGCAGATGACCAATGATGTCCTTCAGGTGRGTCAGGACCAGCYGTTCAAAGGACTTCATGACCACAGACATTAAGGCGACGGGCCTGTAGTCATTCAGTCCTGTGATGGAGGGTTTCTTGGGACTGGAATGATGGTGGAGCGTTTGAAGCAGGAAGGAACTTCACACAGCTCCAGTGATCTGTTGAATATATTTGTGAAGATTGGYGCTAGTTGTTCAGTGCAGGTCTTAAGGCAGGAAGGTGAGATATTGGTCCTAGTGCTGTCTTGATCTTTTGTTTCCAGAACAATCGGCTCACWTCATCTTCGCATATCTGGAATGCAGCTTGAGTGGTGGGGGGAGGGAGAGACAGAGGGTCCCTCTGTCTTGTTGATGAGCTGTGGGGTTSTGGATAGGTGTAAATGAGTTCTGYTCAACCTACAATAGAAGCTGTTCAGGTCGTCAGCAAGGGCTTTGCYTCGGCAGCGGGGAATGGTCTTCTGTAGTTTGTGATGKGCTGAAGGCCTCTCCACACTGAACCAGGGTCGTTGGCTGAGTGCTCACTTTTCAGCTTTCAGAATAGCATAKTTTAGCCACTCTGATTTCCCTGCTCAATGTGTTCCTTGCATTTTTGTACAGAGCTCTGTCCCCACTCCTGTAGGCCTCAGCTTTAGCCTGACAAAGCTGACTGAGCTTGTTTAGTGAACCATGGCTTGTTATTACTGAACGAGCGGTAGGTTTTTGTTGGAACACACAGATCTTCACAAAACCTAATGTAGGATGTGACAGTGTCAGTCAAATCATCCAGATTGTCCATAGCGGCTTCAAAAACACTCCAGTCAGTGCAGTCAAAGCAGTCCTGAAGRTCTTGCTTTGCTTCTCTGGTCCACTTTTCTACTGTTCTCACTACAGGCTTTACAGTTTTCAGTTTCTGCCTGTAGGTTGGAATAAGATGAACCAGACAGTGGTCAGAGTGACCCAGGGCTCCATGAGAAACAGAGCGATAGGCATCTTTCAAGACAGTGTAGCAGTGATCCAGTGAGTTGTYATCCCTGTTGGGACAATTAACATGTTGTTTATATTTTGGAAGCTCGTGGCTAAGTTTAGCTCTGTTAAAGTCACCAAGTATGATGAAGAGTGAATCTGGGTGTTTTAGTTCCAGTGCAGTTATTTGTTCGGTCAGGTTTTGCAGTGCATCGCTCACACAGGCTTGAGTTGGAATATAAACACCGACCAGAATGAAAGAGGAAAACTCCCTCGGAGAAAAAAAAGTGTTTACAGTTAATAAACAGAGACTCTAAGTTGGAGCTGCAGTGTTTGTTCAGCACTGAGATACAGCGGGTAAAATAAGTATTGAACACGTCAACATTTTTCTCAGTAAATATGTTACTAGAGGTGTTAATGACATGAAATTTTCACCAGATGTTGGTAACAACCCAAGTGATCCATACATACAAAGAAATCAAACCATAAATGTCCAGAAATTAAGTTATTTGTAATAATGTGGAATGGCACAGGGAAAAAAAGTATGTGTTCAATGCAATGCATGCCACTAGTTTCTCCATACAGGAGAAACTAGTGGCATGCATTGCA
>NW_013952585.1:90617-109410 GCF_001266775.1 Austrofundulus limnaeus | reverse complement strand
TGCAATGCATGCCACTAGTTTCTCCTGTATGGAGAAACTAGTGGCATGCATTGCATTGAACACATACTTTTTTTCCCTGTGCCATTCCACATTATTACAAATAACTTAATTTCTGGACATTTATGGTTTGATTTTTTTGTATGTATGGATCACTTGGGTTGTTACCGACATCTGGTGAAAATTTCACGTCATTAGCACCTCTAGTAATATATTTACTGAGAAAAATGTTGACGCGTTCAATACTTATTTTACCCGCTGTATCTGTGCACCAACCTTCGTTTATATAGAAACATACTCCGCCGCCTCACACCTTTCCTGACAGCTCCGTCAAGCTAGGTTTATGCTCGACGCGTCGAGGTGGGCGAGAGGGTGCGCGCGCTATAGGTGATGCAATATATGATGCTCATGGCCGTCCCCGTCCCTGCGCGATGGCCCTTTGCGGTGTCCTGTCGCGAGGTCGTGCAACTCCGTATTTTCAAACTCCGCAAGGACTGCGCCGTGGACATCAACAAACAAGATGGACATGTGCAAGATGTTAAAATGTTGGAAGGGTTGGGGAATTGGCATAAAAAAACTTAGATTTTAACTTAGATCTATACGTTACACTTACGTGTTCAGTAAGTAACTTTTAACAAATTCAATGAACGACTAAATTGACTTCAGAATTATAGAATAACACCAAACTCCTCTTTCAGGAGGAACAGTAACATTCATGCTGCTCCAGATGTTCAAGAACTCCACTTTCAGCCTTTTTTTTATGAAAAAGGTTTGCTTTCTTGGCAAAATTCAACTCCTCTATTCTTGACTAACTGCACACTCTGCACAGGATGAGACCTGATAGTGTTGCTGCAGTTTGCTTATGCAGGCATGTGTTGAGAAGTGCAGAAGGTACGGCTCACAAATACATTGTTTTACTACTAACCTGAAGATGAGGCTCGCAGTACTTTCCAGCATTATAAACCCATGTCTCTGCCTCCACACGTAACCTGCAGGGCCATAGAAATTCAGCCCGACTCTTGATCACCTTAGGAGTTTTTGTCCTGTTTTAGGAGGCTGGCAGCTCACAGTGTGTGCAAGTGTAACGTTTACCAGCAGTACTGGATGATACAAAGCTTCCTCTTCTGTTAGTTCTCACCAGTCAGCAGAATAATACTTTTACACCACAGACCATTTGAAACTGAACTGATCTCATCGTTTGTAAGCATTCACAAAAGATCTTTTTCAACATATTAATCTAGTAGATAGAAATTATTGGCAGTGAACTTTACAGAACTGCTTTGTTTTAAGGCAAAGAAACCAAAATCATCTTCTCCATCTATATTCATAACTATTCAACTAAGTGACTGGCAGCAAAGCAGCCTGGTCAGGCAGGCAGCTACTAAGTCTATGGTACTCTCCAGTGAGATCCAGGGTTCCTGTGTAGATAAGGAGGTACTCTTACCAATCAGACCTTCATGATTATGTGCTCAGCGTCGACCAGAGACCAACACAGCCCATTAAGAATGGGCAAAATCACACTTTAAAAATGTTCAAGTGAGAACTATCTGCTCTGAATTCCCAACAAATACCACCCTTTAAGCCCCAAAACCCCAATACAAGAGGCAGAAGTTAACTTCTACTTTTTCACAGCTGTTTTTATAGTTCCCAAGAGTTTTTAGCCTTATTTATATTATTTTTAAAAGGTTTATATGCTGTGTAAGACAATTAATTACAATTTGGCATGCTATTTCGAGCACAAACCACATGGAAACCGCTTGGGGCTTAAGAAGTTAAAGTGAACATGGTGATGCAAACATCTTTCAGTAGGAAATGAAAAACATTTTCTGGAGAGCTCAGGATGAACAACTGGGGTCAGGATTCATATYTCAACAAAGACAAGTGGAGGGCTTCAGGCAGGGAAGCTCAGGTATACAGAARACTCCTGTCAAATTTAGCCAGAGTCTGAACCAATAAGAAAATATTTGTAGAAATGTTTTAAAATGTCGAAATGTCTCAAAATAAAAATGAGTCAATCTCGTAGATAAAAAAAGAATACCTATACAAATGGTTGAAAACACTGCTTATTTTCACTCTACATTTTGTCTGTACCTGTAGTTTGGTAGAGTAGCTCAGAAAACTTTACCAAACTACAGGTACAGTAGCTCAGAAAACTTTAATACACAGACTGAGGCTAAGCAAGAGCAAAATATTAAAAGTTCCTACCTGAACAACAGTGGGATTATCCCCTGAGCCGATAAGATACCGTGGGTTGCTCCAGACGAGCTCGCTGAAGGCCAGCTCATCACCTTTCTCCACAGCTTTCCTTAGTTTTGCTGTTAAGTCCTGACTGCGGGGGCTCTTAAAACTGTTGGCCCGCTCCCGATTAATGGTGTCAACTTCCATGTTTTCAGCTGTAACAAACAATAAGAGAATGTAGGTCACTGTGTTGTACTGTCAGATGCTTTTTTACTAAAGCCAACAGTTTTGACCTGATTTGTACTTTTTTTTTTATAAAAGTCCATTCATAAAACATTTTCAAAATGATTATATTAAACTCAATGCAAAGGGGAAAAAAAAGGCTATGAACACCAATAAAGACAACTGAATAGTGAACATGAACTTTTACCTTTACCAGGGAGCAGACCAGGTTTGACAGGAGATGCACAGGGGGTGGACTTGCTGGGAGAGGGGAAATAATCACAGAGTCCCTTTGCAAACTTCTCTGCATCTTCACGGTTACTGAAGGCTTTGAAGCGAGCTCCCTTCATGGCCTTCACAGCTTGAAGTGCGTCTTTCTTGTCCATGTATACGTGTGTTCCGTCTGAAGCACGGAATAAAAAAAGTTAAGCCTCTGCCTGGCCCTGGTCATGCCAAGTTAATGAAGGACTCCAATAATAGTAGCTGGTTTGGCTAAAATGATATCAGCTTGATCATTTTAACCAGGGACAAAATAATATTCTTTTCATCCAGTCAGGAGATCTTTGATGTGGATTATATAATTTTCAAGTATGGTAAAAATATAAATGATTTATCAGAAGTATTAAGATGTATTTTTTCATGAAAATTATTACAAAAACTTGCTTCTGTTTCATTATGAGGACTGTCAGTCACACCTTCCTAAGTCTGTGCGTGTTTTTCCTTCAGCTAAATCCCTGTTTACATGACACCATAAACCATAGCATTGCTGCTGTATTTTAACCATTCATGTGCAYGACAACAGCAACTGCTTTCTCTGACAGCAAAGTTTTTTGAATCCAGGTTTTCACAGTGGAGGTTTTTGGAAACCAGTATTTTTTGTAATGTTTGACGAAGTACAGCACATGAAAAGCATTAGTCAAAAGTAATGCCAAAAACACACAAGGAAATGTAAATACTGCACACTAGGGAGGAAATATGTCAAAAAACACAGTTAGCAATAACGTGAAAGCTGCAATTAAAAAAAAAGTCCTTCTGAAAGCAACATTTTCCAGACAGTAAATTCAGTACAAATATCATGCTCAGCCTAGAACTGAACACTATATTTTAAATTTATTGTCTCACAAAAACAGGTTTTTTTTGCGATATGCCTATTGCACAGGCATCTTGCAAAAAAACTGTGGAAACTACAATAAATGGTTAGCTCAAATGTTTGCATTTATGCATTTTTTGTCAGCATCAGTCTGGTAAACAAAATGGACCCAAGATCCCACATCAAATCATAACCATTTGATGCAATGAGACATTTAGTTTAGTTTGCTTTTATTTAAAAACTCACTTTTTTAGTCTTTTTTTTATTTTATTTAAAAAGACGATAATAATATGGTGCTTTTCAGTATTTAGGGCATCAGAAAATGTTTTATGGGGACACTATTGCATGCAGTTTGTTGTTTCACTGCTAATACAGCAGAGTGTGTCTAGTTGAACATTAAAATAAAACTTTCATGTTGGAATGGAAATGGTGTATTAGTTGATTTTTTTTTGCTCTGAACTCAACACTGCATATTTAAGTATTTGTCCATTTATTGCAAGTCATATCACCAAGAACTGTTATCACAGGTTTTCCTGATATCGTGCAGCCCTAGCTCATGCAGACTTTATAATCAGTGATACAAACTGATGTCAGAAACACTGGGTTTTATAAAAGTTATCTAAAATATTAGGTTTATATTTTTTAAAAACAAATCTTCAGTTAGTGGCAATATTATATTATTGGTTGCTACTTCAATAAATAAAATTAATATTTTAACAATTTTACTTTTTCTATTGATAGATGAAAGGTTTAATTTGAACTGAGATTTTTTATGTTGTGTTAGGCAAGGTTGAAAACTATGTAAAGATATGTTTATTTTATCATCTGGACCACTTTATATTTTAAGATATACATAAAAAAATGAGGTTAAGAATCTACATTTTAGTTTGTAAAAAGAAATGTAATGAAATTCCTCAAGTCACTTTTCTTTTGCACAAATAACTTCAATAATTTGAAGCATTCTATGTTTAGATTTCCAGAGAAAAAAGGTTCTGTAACCCATCTTTTTTTAAACCATAAATGCCAGAAAACAATGTTTTCTGGTCAGTCTGCCAAGTCAGCATTAAGTAGACAGAAAAAGTCTATAAAGTGCTTCTGATTTAGTAAACATAATAAAAGTCTGTATTGAGCATAAACATTTACAGAATTGATTTTTACTGCAAGTGTTGGTGAAAAAACATTTATCTGACGTGTATTTTAGACAAACTGGACAACTGAGATTAAAACATGACCTAATATAAAAAAACTAAACAAYAGCTGATCTCACAAGTAAACAAACAAGATAATGTTTGGGAGGACTTTAAACTGTTGCAAGATAAAAGTTAAGTTAGGTAAACATATCAAGCAAAACAACAGATATGTCACATTTATTTAAGGCTGAAGAAATGTTGCACACCCTCTCACTGTTGTGATTTTATAATGTTTTTAAAATGAAGAGTATATATAAATTTATAGCAAAAGAAAACAATTTATCTGGCTCAGCGAGTCAATTAAAAGTAGTCTCACGAGTGTCTCTTACCATTTCTGGCCAAGACGTCCTCCCACGGTGGACACACTCCATAAAAAGTTGGAGACACTTGTGCTAGCTTTGAAGGCGTTTCTGTTTTGGACTGAGAGTTACTGCACTCAACAGGGCTGTTAAAAGCCGACCGTACGGAGATCTCCTCTTCCTCTGGTGGGTTTAGACCCACACCGTACCCAAAGTCCATCTCTTCGCCATTGTTCTCAGAGGACCGGCTGCTTGCAGTAACAATGTCAGAGGCATCTTCTGAGGTGGCACCTGACACAGGTTTGAAGTCTCCTGCAGTTTCCAGGCCCAGGGATGAACGGTTGCCATCGGTTTGGGCTGCAACACCCTCTTGTTCAGCGAGGACGCGAGCTAACTTCCTCTCGTAGATGGCTCGGGTGGTAGATGTGATGGGGCCGCACTTGATGCCCGCTCGAACAAATTCCTCACACAGCTCAGCATCGCTGAGTCCCTTCAATCTGATCAGTACCACCTCCATGCTTCAGCTCCCTGTAAACACAATCAACACTTAGTGAATGTGACTAGTGGTCTTTAATGCATTAAACACCATGTGAAAAATAACTAACATTACTTCAATTTAGTGCTGTACACTTTTGAAACTAAACAATCAGAATCAGTATGAATATTTTTTTTATTTAATTTTGTACTGGTAGTCATGTGCTGTATTTGCCAAATTTTGAATCATTATTTCAACACCTGTGATATATACATATTTAACGATAGATCTTTGAACTATACCAGGAGGATTTCACTTTTTGCATTATTAATCCACACTACGTTTTGGTCACTACAAACAAAATTCTAGCAACAAAAAAAAAAAAAAAAAAACAGGTCTGTATTTCTGAAAGCTTTCATAAAACCAAAACTAACAAATTTCAGTTGCTGCTGGCGTTTCATAATTGATTTCTTGTCTCTTTCAATACTAATTAGCAGCCATAATAAGCCTTAAAGACACTGACGTTCCGGACAAATACACATTTTCTTTTAAGCTATAATCACATGTTGTAGCTCGCTCAACTCAATTATTCTTTAGGGTTTTAATAAACAATTTTTGACTTTAAAAAAGCGCTTACATTGGTACCCAGAATTTTATGAAAGCATAACCGACGACACAAAAGTTGCATTAGCTTGTGTCGGCTAGCTTGCTAAGCATCAGAGTCTAGCTAGAGAAGCCGGGGACTTCTTGTGCTAACAACAGGGAAACGGCTTCCGTCAGACAGTTTTAGTTGCTCATGGCCCAAAATATTTAAGCTGACCTACTGAGATAAGTAATTCTGAAGGAGCTGGACTCATCTTTATCATATCAGTTCTTTATCCGCATGCTGTCACGCCCAAGTATGTCATTCGAGGTGTGTTTTTGGACTGCCGTAACAAATCTGATACGTGGTCATGATGCTGATAGAGATCCAAGTGAACGTGATGACATGCATCAATACCTGTGTTCGTATACTTACCAAAAAACATTTCGCTATATATAACGACAGCTTGGTAAAAAAAAAAGAACTCTAGTTCTGCACAAATAAACTTAAAACAGACACAAAGCTGAAGACGGTCTGGAATAGTCTCATTGTTTACAACATCTGATGCGCATGCTCAGTTTTAAGGGAGGGTGTACGACGCATTCAACGACCGTGGAAAACTAAAAATTAACAGGTAATTTATTACATCTCATYGTAAAAATACATCAAATTAACTTAAAAAGACACTATTAAAATATTTTTTGAATATGAGACACTAAGTTATTTAAACTGCGTGGCGACTTATTTTTTTGCACGACATGTCGGTGGGTAGAAGTGAAATGTACGTACTGTAAACGGGGCTGGAACGCAGCACCATGCAATTAAACGGAAGACGTGATGAACCCAGGGAAATGACAACCAGGTGAACTTACGAACAGTTGTTCCCCTGGACATCACCTAAAATGCACTTTTAATAACCGATGACTGGGATGACAGTATTAAACAATATGCAATTAAACATATACACAGGCCAACTTAACATGCATCAAACAAAGCATATAATCGAATAAGAAAGCAAACGTTGGCGTCTGTCTGACGTGTAGTGGTGAGGGAACCAAGTGTTTCAAGATTATTTCGCCATTTGTCCATTCATTGCTTGGTAATTACACAGCCGTCAAAACGGTAAAATTTCGTCTACTTGCTTGTGTTGGACACATAAACATACATGTGTAGATTACTAAATTTTAAATGTATAGATTAAAATGTTTGCCGTCTACCTCCTCCGCCTCTCTCTCCGGCTGCTAATGCTAGCGGTGTTCTCACCGCGACGGTTTCAAAATCCTGAGCGAGGACCCGGTTTGTCCAGCATACTGCCTGAACAAAAATACACTAACATCAAGTCCTCAACGACACGTACAGTACGTTCAGTGAATACACACAAGATAACCGACGAATATTTATGAATGACCTTCAAGTTAAATCATAAATTAAAATACTCTACAATTTGGAAAAGGAAGAACAATAAAACAGCTTGATGCATGTTTACATACAGAACCCAGAAGCATTTTATACAACAGGATATGAACTCATTTTTTTATTTTACTTTCAAACAGTTCTCTTTGCATTTATTGTCCCTTGGAAAAGTCACAAGCATACAGTGGTAGCGGGACAAAAATATTTGGGAAATACAAGGGCTGCAGCACAGTTGCATGCAGAAACAAATCATGTAATGTTCATTTTTACACTCAGGTCTATCTGGAGCTGTAGCAGATTTATTACATCTGGTTATGGAAACTCTTATTTTACCACCTTTGCTATATCAAACAAATATGACTGATTTACAATTATAGAAAAGAGACATATTTAATATATTAACATCTGAAAACACAATAACCCCAAAAACAATTCAACACCAGATGAATTTTTGAATTCAATGTCTTATTTTGTAAATATAGTCAGTACCAATGCACACAATACACTTCTTGTTAATAGAAATTGTAACTTTTTTAGCTTGCTTTGTCAGTYCAGTTTTGATTATCTAGTGTGCAATGTCATTTCATGTGTTTTACTTACAATAAACAGTTCTTCAGTAAGGATTTCCCTCAAAATATACAAGATATTACAACTTGCACACAACCTTACCAGAAACAAAAACATTCAAACCAACGTAGTCATTGACAGCATATCAAAGATTGCTTAAGGCTTTTTGCATTCAAATTACTGCAGTCCATGCTGGACAAATAACCAGGATTACAGTTTAAAACCCAAGGTGATATGATTATGTAATGTTCTAAMATAAAGACTGCATTTTAATAAAAGGCAATCCAAAATATGTATGCATAACTGCATTACTTCTTAATTCATGAACAGGAGTAATACAACTTCTTTACGAACTGTTTAGAAACCATWCGGATGCCTACCCGTTTACGTAAAACAGAAGGGTGGCATTAACAAGCAAACAGGCACAATTAAATGGAAGAACGGGTTGTAGTTTCAGTCAGCAAAAACACTTGTCATAATAATGGAGGTTATCATTAAGTAGCATTTATGCTACTTTTTATCAGTATGAGAAGGAGGACTACAGTTTAGTGTAGGAAACTGCTCATCTATTAGGTAAACTGGCTCGGCAGATTAATCTGAACTTCTACACTTTTATAGCAAAGCTACATATGAGGGATTCCCTTGGAGAGGCTGTAATAAATAAAAGTGACAGGAGCTTAACATAAATACAAACAACAAAGAAAACAAAATAAAGCTATGGTATATAAAGTATTACTCTGCAAAAGCACGTCTGTGCGAAGTTGAGAAATGCCAAATGTTGGCAGCAAATGTAGAGAAAAGAGAAAGAATATGGGGCTTAAAGGTGCCGTTGTGGATAAAACTCCACTTTTTCCTCTAATGGCCTGAGTTAAGTTCTTTAGTTAGGATTGCTGCTGTTCAGATTCATTGTTATTTTCCACCTCAGTGTTGTTTACCACTGCTGGTGAACTGGAGATGTCGTTTTGAAGCCCGAGTTGAGCCAGTCCCTCTGCTGTGTTTGTCCATGAGTTCATTGATTCATGTACTGTTACTGTGTGCTCCTCCATCTGCTTYTGAAGGCTGTCCATCTCCTCCCTGGGAAACAAAGAATAATATTGTTGGTATTTTCACAACTTCTTAGAATTCGTCAGCTCTTCTGATAAGACAATAGATGTACTTGAGTTGCCGTAGACAGTTGTGCAGGTTGTTGAGGGGTTCCTTGTTGACYGATGTTGAAGGTTTCAGCAACTCGTCCAGCAGTGAGGCGGGCACTGGGCAGTCTGGAATCTTAACTGGTGTCACTGGATTGGATGGGTTCCCTTCACTTTTCAGCTCCATGCGCTGCTGCTCCAACAAATTATTACACAATCTTAATCAGACAATTCCTTTTAATCATCTGACAGCACCAGGCAACGAAAGGTGTTTTACCTTCCTCAGACGAGTCTGTTTCAGGTCCTGTTTGAGCTGCTGGTTCTGCAGCAGAACCGTCTTCATGCTGTTTCTCAGCTCACCCACTTTGGCCTGCAGCATAAACTTGTCCTTTCTGGTGCTGCTCAGCTCTTCTTGCACCGTCTCCAGCTCCACCTTTATGTTCTGAGACAAAAAAAAGTTTTTTTCAAATCATCAATCCCTGTGCAACAGGAAATGAGGAAGTTTATTTTTTATTTTTTTAAACAAGCTGTTCACTTYAACAAATGCAACGCCAATTTCTTCTTTAATGTCAAATTATGACTCCTGGTTTGTATCTACTTTCGAGCACAAGAAAAACTTGCCTGCAGAGCTGTCTGCAAGTTGTCCAACTCCCTGTGGTGGCACTGTTCCATCATCTCCAGATGCTGCTTCTGAGCTTCAACCTCCCTCTGCCTCTGCTCCACCTCCCACTTCAGGTCTTCAACCTGAGTCAGCAGTCAGAGGTAGACATAACAGCCACAGAGACACATTTGATCTAACAACGACACGATTTTCCTTATACAACTGCGATGATGAGAGCCGATTTCTGTAGTTCAGATGGAGTATAGAGCGGCCTTAAGCAGGATTTATAAGAAGACTCTGGTCGGTACCTCTTGGTTTGTGAGAGGCTGCTTAGCCAGCTCCTCATCGAGTTGTTTCTGGAGGATCTGGAGCTGACCGTGAGCCTCAGCAAGCTCCTCTTGGAACCTGGAAACATCCTGAGCATGTTGGTCTTCCTGAGCCCTGTAGGAAACGAGAAAAAAATGATTAAAAATCTGTTTTTTWAAATTATTATTTAACATGAATCTTTTGTCTGATAAAATACACATACTGAAGTTTTTGAGCCTCACTCCGCAGAGCTTTAATGAGGTCTTCTTTGGTCTGCAAGTCCTTCTTAATCTCTGACAGCTCCAGCATGGCTGCCCTGTAGTGCCGTCTGTTGTGAGCTGCCTCAGCCTTAGCTGCTGCCACCTAAAGGACACGTCTCATAATTACAACCCAAAAGAACCAGACGTWCAATTCTCCAAATATGAATGATGGAACAATAAAAAGTTAAATGTAATCAGACTTGACATAGAGGCATATTACAGGTCACTTGTTTAATATTTAAAATTAATTATAAATTTAAAATAAATGATTTAATATTTTAAATTAAATTTGCAATTTCATTCTTTAACCGTCAAAGTTCAGCACTTCATCTTCCTAAATGTCAGACCAGAAGAGGTCAGTTTTCTATCTGATACAGGGGAGCAACACTTTAGAATGGATTTTCTCATTTAGCAAAACACACACCTTCTGTGAAACAGTTTAAAAGTTCTTTAAAACTGTACTTAAAGTGTTGTGATTGTGACTTTTATTATGGTTACACATTTCGTTTAAATTTTCATTTACTTATTTTTAGGTGGTATTTCTATTTACTATGTTTATTATTTTTATTGCACTTTTACATTTAATTATTTGTTTTATTTTTATTATTCTTATTCTTATTTTGATCATTTAATAAGTGATTTAAATAATTGATTTAATGATTTTATTGTTGGTTCAATGTATTTTGTTTTTGGTGGAGGCTTTATACAGGGCTTTTTGTCTCTCCCTGCACTGTCATTATCTTTTTTTTTTCTTTAAATTGATGTATTTTCATTGTGCAAGACTAAACTAAACTTGTCATTTTTTCCCCTTAACTGTCGAGAACATTCTTAAGGTGCCATGAAAAATATTTTAGCATATGTTAGCAGAACTGGAAAGAGCCACAGTGTGCTTGTTGACATCACATTATCAAGTAGAGTGTGTCAGAATGAAATGTGAGGAAAAAACTCCAGAAAAAGTTGAATTTGTGTGCCATGCCTTTAACAGATTTACAAAACTCAGGTGTTTAGAGTTAAAGAAAACACTTTGCTGTGACTGACAKCACAGAGCTCATACCTGGTCTTTCAGGTCGTTGACTTTGGTTTTCTCTTTCTCCAAAGCAAGCTGTAGAGTTTGAACCAACTGCTTCATTTGCTGATCTTCCTCCTCTTTCCGTTTAAGAACTGCTTGAACCTGAAAAAAATCACTGTATTTCATTTTTATCAACAACAACAACAACAACAACAACAACAACAACAACAACAACAACAACAACAACAACAACAACAACAACAACAACAAAAGAAATGCAGGTACAGTATTTCACCTGCAAGTTGAGCTGGACCAGATCTGCCTCCCTCTTCGCTAAGGCCGACTCCAAAATGTTAGTATGTTCTCGCAGTGCATTGTGGGACTGATTTAATCCTGCCAGTTTTCCTTTTTCATGTTCCAGCTCAAGTGCTAACTTCTTGTTGGCATCTTCTAATTTCCTGATCCTCTTCTTGAAACAGCGTGACTCTTGAAGCTGTAAAAATTCAAATCATGAACCAGTGATTTTCACAAGTGTAAACACAACTCATATTGTATTGTATTGTAAATCTGAAAATATGACTATGTGCACTTTGACAGAGAAAAAAATCCCAATAAAACTCAAATATCAAACAGACACAAAATTCTAATCTTTTACCTCATCCTCAAGCTCCAGAACCTTCTCCTGATACTCTTCGAGCTCTGTGGACGTGATGGTGATCACTTCCTGCAGCTCCTTTTCGAGCATCATCTTACTTTTTGTCACTGCCAGCAGCTCAGCTTGTAGAGCCTTAATTTTCTCCTGGATTGAAGATAAAGCTCTGATCTATTTCAAGCAGTTTCAGGAAGGATTTTATTTATGACATATTTAAATAGGGGTGTCCTGGATCAAATATATATTATGAAATAAATACACTGTTGCAACATTTTTAAAATAAATAAAAAATATATTTTCTTTCAACTCGTATACATTTCTTAAACATAAAACTGACAAACGTTTCCTTAAAATGTAAAAATGTAATCCGTAGCACAATCAACTAAGCTAGGTTTCGTTTCGTTTTTTGTTGTTTTTTTTAAATTGAGTGGTTGACTCTTCAAGCTGTTAATAGATGACAAATGCATGCTAAAAAGAACAAAAAAAAAAACATACAAACAAAAAATAGCTCTCGTTTTATTTAGAAAATGAGAGGGGACAATTTAGACTGGTTTTCTCTTAATAATAACTGGAACTGGTATCAGTTCCAGTTATTATTAAGGGCTTGTTGAACGAGTACAAATACATGTACAAATGCTGGTATTGGGACATCACTACATCTATAGCAATCTAAATAAAGATCATATAATAAACTTTCAATGCCAACATCTAAAGGCATTAATGCTCACTTCTTATAAAAAGAAAAAAAATTGTATAGGTCYTCTGGACGGGTTCTTCTTTAATGAAACGTTTCGTCTCTCYTCCAAGAGACTTCTTCAGTCTGAGAGTTTCAGGCWAAATTCAGGCTTTTAAGCACTGCCTCCATGTGACTGATACTCACATCACATGGCTATCGTTGACACCTAATTAACATTTATTGTTAACAGGGGGTGGAGTGATACTGGCAATAGCAGCACTGTAGGAGGGGGACAACTGAAAACGGAGGCCCCCACCTCTGTTTAATGATGGACGGTCTTTCTTTACAAAAATGGCTTCTTTTACTCCTCTCTCAAACCAACGYTCCTCTCTATCAAGAATGAGAACATCCTCATCTCTGAAAGAGTGACCGCTGGCCTGTAAATGAGTGAAAACTGCAGAGTTCTAGCCATTAGAATTAGCTCGTCTGTGTTGGGACATTCTTTTGAACAGTGGTTGCTTTGCTTCCCCGATATATAACTGGTCGCAGTCCTCCTGGCACTTAACAGCATATACAACATTGCTCTGTTTGTGCCGGGGCACCGGATCTTTGGGGTGAACCAGCCTTTGCCGTAATGTGTTTTGGGGTTTGAAAGCCACTGGGACATCATGTTTAGAAAATAAACGTCTCAGTTTCTCCGAAACACCCGCAACATACGGAATAACCACTGGTTTGGGTCTGGGTTTGGGGTCTTCATTTTCACCTGAAGGTTGCATTCCTGTCTGCAGACAGGAAACACAGACAGGATTCCATGCAACCTTCAAGTGAAAATGAAGACCCCAAACCCAGCCATGTGATGTGAGTATCAGTCACATGGAGGCTGGGCTTAAAAGCCTGAATTTTGCCTCAAACTCTCAGACTGAAGAAGTCTCTTGGAGAAGAGATGAAACGTTTCATTAGAAAAGAACCCGTCCAGAGGACCTACACAATTTTTTTTTCTTTTTGATTTTTTACCTGGATTACTGAGATGCATCAGGACACTCACTTCTTATAAATACAGAAAAAAAGACTAATTAAGACTACGCTGTACTATAATTTTAAAATAATCACCCACAAACTGTTCTTGCATTATCATAGACGTCTGAATGAATTCTTTAAAGAGCTGTGAAGGTTTTGCAGGAGTTACCTGTAAGACCTGGCTGTTTCCTCCATCTGAAACCTGGGCCCTGAGTTTAACCAGCTCTGCCTCCGCCGTCTCCTTGTCAGTCAGAGCCTCTTGGAGCCTTCTGCTTAAAATGCCCACAGCGTTCTCGTAGGCTTTGTGTTTGGCTTTCATCTCCTTCTGAGCGCTGGTCAGATCTGTTCCCAGTCTCTTCATGCGGACCTTCTGTTCTGAAATGGCCCTATTTTGATGCACATAAGAAATGAACTTGTCTGACAGCAAGAAATATGGGTACAAGATGCCRGTGTACAGAACAAGCATATAAAAAAAGATACAAACACCACACTAAGCATGCAGATTTACATGTTTGTACTTTTCTAAATCATGTGTATGGACTCATATCTGTGACATCAGACATTATGTAATCTGTCCTGCGTTTGCATTTATAAATAGGACGGCAACAAAAATGTGCATCCTCGTCCAAGTCATCACTGTGGGAATTTTTCAGGCTTTTAAAACCTCTTCGCATCACATGACTCACTTTTTGGCTTCGCCCTCCATTTGCTCCACCTGTTTCCTCAGGCCCTCGTTCTCTTGAGTCACTGCTGCGAGCTGGCTCTGATCGAACTGCAGAGACTGGGTGAAGAGGAGAAACCACAGATTCCCTGTCAGCGTACAACACTGCTCAACAAGTTTCATTTTGAAAATGGGATTTAGTATTAAACCGATAAATTACAGTACCTGAATCTGGGTTTCTAGTTGATCCCTTTCTGTCTGAATGGCTTGAAGATGGGCCTCCATGTTACTGATTTGCTCCTGGACTCTCGCGACCTCCTTCTGCAAGCGAGCCTGCTCCAGCTCGGCCTTCTGTTTCTCGTCCTGGGCGCCCAGCACCTCCTGCTTCAGGTCCTTCACCTCCGCCAACAGACGCTTTTTGGTGGACTTCAGCTCATTAATCAGCTGGTCTTTGGAGCTGGCATCCCGGCGGTAGGCTTCCACCATCACCTGTGAAGTCAGCCACATTTCTCGAATTCTGAACGGTTCACACAGAACTCATGCTGCTTTTAGAAAAACAAAAGATACGAGTACGGTGAACCTCCTGCAACGTCAGATTGGAGATCGCAAACTCAGTCGTTCACAGATTTTTCTAAATTAAAATCTAATAATTTCATAGAAGCTGCAAATATTCACAGCAGTTCTCTTCTTTTAGATTGTTTTATACAATGAATAGAAAGAGCTTGTGAAAATAAAGTGCTCACCAGAACACACCAGTTTGATGGACAAAGACAAATTTTTGTAACGACTTTGCAAAAGCACAAGTCTTGAAGAGAAAAACAATAGATGACAACACTTCTGTCATTCTGTCAAATAACTCCACCTTCTTCCTGACAGCTCGTCACTGCCATAAAGCAACCACTGTTAAGTCCAACAAGCCCCGTTAACCAGCACTTTGAGCATTCTTCAGAAAATCTGACTGCCATCTGCTCTGAAATGCATCCTCCCACCACAGCGTCAGCATTAGCCAGCTGGAACATTTATGACAAGTGTGTCTACAATGTACAGGCAGTCTGCAAACGCTCGTTCTCTTCCTCCCTTCTGCTAGTTTTATTTAATGAGAAACAAGTTTATACACTCTCCAGTAAGACAGGGACACATTTTACCTTTTGCTGCAGAAACTGCTCCTTTAACTTCTGAGCTTGTTTCTTCAGTGTGTTGTTTTCTTGTTGTAGAGTTTCAACCTGTAAGGTAACAAACTGGTTTCTATGAGAACTGTTTTTAAAATGTCATTTTAATTTAATCTGAACTTGTATTTTCTATAGATTGATGGGTTCCTAGAAAACATCTTCTTGACTTATAAAGTCAAATACTTTACAACAAATATCAAGTCTTTTTGTTGTTTGAGTGAATAGAACAGTGTTTCTGTCATTATGTACCTGACTGGCTTTGACTTGGACTTCTTGTCTGAGCTGATCCAACACGTCTGAGGCCACCAACACATCTTCTCCCAGTCGCTCAGCACCCTCATCGAGTTGGCTCTTCTCAGCCCGGGCTGCCTGCAGTGCAACCTCCAGGACTATTTTCTCATTCTGGAGGAACTGGATGTTGTCATCCTTAGTGCTGGTTTCTGCCTGCAGCTCAGCCAGCTGAGCCTCCAGCTCCAGGTACCTGGCCTCCAGCTGGTTGATGGACTGCTCTTTGGTCTGTAGGCTCTCCTGAGTTGCTGTCAGCTGGCGCATCAGCTCCAGGTGTTCTTTTTGAAGTGACTGCAGTTGTACGTCTTTTTGGGAAAGTGTCAACTTCACCTTTAATAAAAAGAAAAAAGCGTGACAGGCGGTTTATTCCAGAGTACGGTCCATATTTGCAGCTCCTTCCAGAAAGAAAAGGAGGTATTGTTCAGTTTGGTGTGCCTACCTGCTCCAGCTCCCTCTCCAGGGTGCTGGCTGTGTTGGCTAATTTTGCCAAGCGATCTCGCTCGTCTTCAAACTCCTCCAGTTTATGCTGCAGATCTTCCTCCACCATACTCTTGGCATCCTGAATCTGCTTGTAAGCAGCTTCTTGGGTCAGCATGTCTGCCTACATCAGACAGTAACAGGATGTTAATGTACAATTCACAATCAGATATTTTAAAGGGATCCATGATTCGTTGTAACCTTACTTTATTTAATAAACATATATTTTAAATGTAAAATAAATACTGTAGGCTGTTTAGTTTTTATCATTTTTAAACTAGAAGTTTAAAAAATATTACAYGGACGGGGCCATTTTATTTACATGCAAAGCATTCTGGGTAAATGATGACATCAACTAGGTCATCGGTGCGAGGCTGCTAGCGAGCTATATCCACCCTGAAGGTTAATATTGGACAATATCTGATGATCGACTCTTTTAAATGAAACCAGAGAGCGTTGACAGAGAGGAGAAGGTAGAAATGACTCAGCCTGTAACTGAAAATATGGATGGAGGACAACAGAGCTGCTTCATGGAAGAATCTCAGCTTAGCCTGTTAGCTTTAGCATTAGCCCCGACGCTATCACCATATATACAGTATGTATTAGCTCAGCGCTACATATTCTCCTCACTGAGGTCCTCCATCCACATGAAAGAGAGGGGAAGGCAAAAATGACTCAGCCTGTAACTGAAAATATGGATGGAGGACCTCAGTTTAGTTTGTTTGTCGCGCTAGCATAGAGCTAATACATATAAGGTAATATAGCGTCGGTGCTAAAGCTAAAGCTAACAGGCTAAGCTGAGGTTCTTCTTCCATGAAGCAGCTCTGTTGTCCTCCATCCATGTTTTCAGTTACAGGCTGAGTCATTTCTACCTTCTCCTCTCTGTCAACGCTCTCTGGTTTCATTTAAAAGAGCCAATCATCAGATATTGTCCAAGATTAACCTTCAGGGTGGATATAGCTCGCTAGCAGCCTCGCACCTATGACCTACCCATGTCATCATTTACCCAGAATGCTTTGCGTGTAAATAAAATGGCTCCGTCCGTGTTAAAATATATTTTGAAAATTTTACTAAACTGAACATCCTACAGTATTTTTACAGTCTTTATTTTACAGTTAAAATATATGTTTATCAAATAAAGTCTAATGTTACAACTAATCAGGGATCCCTTTAATAAACCTTTGTTTTTGTTAACTCACAATACTAAAAGCCCAGGAATATTAAAATAAAGTGTCACAAACCTAATGATGGCAAAGGAACAACGAGAGAATATACCTCAATGCTCTGCAGCTGTACAGCAATGCGCTCTTTTTCTTTGATGGAGCGATGTTGGGTCTCAGTGAGTTGATGAGACAGAGTCACATTTTCCAGCTTCAGATGCTCCATAACACCAATCTGGCTCATCTGTCCAGCCTTCGACAGAAAAAAAGCCAAAGTGAGCAAAGCCACATGTGATACCTCAAACTGTTTGCTTGCTCAGTGCCCAGCACTTGTCTGCGAACGTTTACCTGCATGTTAGCCATCTCGCTTTGCAGTCGCACTCTTGCCTCCTGGGCCAGAGCTAGCTGCTGCTGGTACCACTGTCGGACCTGCTGGAGCGAGTCAATCTCAGCCTGAGAGGTCTTTAGTCGGCTCTGTAAGGTGCTACGCTCCAGCTGCACTTGCTGAAGCTGACTCTGAAGGCCACCCATCTGCTGACGCAACTCATGAACTGCATTAAAGAACCAAAGCATCCACCATTTGTAAATATAGTCAAGATTACCCACACACAACTCCAAGGCTGTCCATTATTCACCTGTAACGTCCCTCGATGTTACAGAGTTTTGCAGCTCCTCCACTTTCACCATCAACCTGTTGTACTGGTCTTCAGAAACCTTCAAGTCGTTATTTAGAGAAGTCAAACTGGCATTCTTGCTCTCCAGGCTGCTCTGAAGCTCCACCATGGCCTTTTCTAGATGGCTGCAGTTCTGCCGCAGTGTGCCGACCTCCGTGGTGAGAGCACTCTGCTTCTCCTGGCTGGCTTGAGCCTCTTCTTTCCTGGCCTGCAGCTGAGCATTCACTGTAGCAAGCTGGGCCTGAAGCTCTGTCTTCTCCTTAAGAGCCTAGAGGAAGAGACGAGTGGTTACAGCATCATCTTCCTCAGGTGTGCAGGGTAATAACGCTGCAAACGGTGGCATGAACCTGTTGGGTAGCAAATCCTGAGCCATATACTCAACTCCACGTATGACTAGTTTATTTCAGTTTAATGTGTTTGTCTTTTTGCTAGGACTGATAACATGTTATAGGTTTAGAGTGCCTGTGATATCCTTTCTTTGTAATAATCATGAATGCATTTTTGGAAAGACAACTTTGATAAAATATTGCAAAACAAATTCCACGCCACTGAGATGAACAGTTGTTGCGGCATTTGCATGTGAAAAAACAGGAAGTGATGTCAAAGGGGAATGTCATTGTTACAACAGCTAAAGGGCTCGACACACGGGAGGCGACGTCGCTCGCTCTCCATTCATTTCCTATGGAGCCTGTGCGGTGA
>NW_013952585.1:84723-88889 GCF_001266775.1 Austrofundulus limnaeus | reverse complement strand
GTCTTGCTGGATTACATTTATGAAAAATAGGCTGGTCCTAATTTCACGAAGTAATTCCTACAAGTGTGTGCCAACCTTGTGAAGACTTACAGAAAACGTTTGACCTCTGTCATTGCCAACAAAGGATATACAACAAAGTATTGAGATGAACTTTTGTTATTGACCAAATACTTATTTTCCACCATTATTTGCAAAAAAATTCTTTAAAAATCAGACAAAATAATTTTCCCAAATTTTTTTTCACATTTTGTCTCTCATAGTTGAGGTCTACCTATGATGTTAATTACAGGCCTCTCTCATCTTTTTAAGTGGGAGAAGTTGCACAATTGGTGACTGACTAAATACTTATTTTCCCCACTGTACATGTCCGTAATGCACACCCGCTGTCCGAGTCAAGAACCAATCAAATTTTGTGAAGACAAGCGATCCGAGAGCGCGATTCACAACGCTGCGATCGCTATCGCATCCCGTGTGTCGGGTTTCACCCTGGCTGCGATGACAGCCGTTAATCGCTGTAGTTTGTCGCTGCCCGTGTGTCGAGCCCTTAACAGAGACTGTGGAGAAGAATCTGATGTTTCTTTAGATTATTTTGAGTTTCTATCAAAAGCCCTATTCTGACGGGATAAGAATTATCTGGGGACCCCGTGTAATAAATAAATTACTCCCCGACGTCTGTTTTTATGTGGCGCATTCGCACGGTTATAACCAAAGCCTGAGATTTTCCTGAAATTTACAGACATCTCCCGAATGTGCTGAAGCCTAGTTAGTTGTTGTCTAGTTAGTTGAACACGGCATTGAACGGACGTTAAAAAAACAAACATCAAATAACCATCTTCCAACCTGTTCTGTTAGAAATAAGACTAGAAATAAGTTCTCCATTTTTTCCGCTMTCCTTTCCTCCAGCTTTACAGCAGGCACTGTCATCTCCACGGCCGACAGACCCCCACCCCCACACGTGAGTACGAATGGTGCGGATTTTTAGCAAAAATTATAGATTTTTGAGTCTCAGACAGGTAAACGTCCAAAGAGGTTGACATATATGAACACCTTCACAGCTGGCGAGGGTGCGTGCCCCGGGCGCGAGTAGCTACCCAAAGCGCAAACCTGCGCTGCACTACGGCCACAGCTCAACACTCAGCATCAGCCAGAAGGCTACAAAAAGAAAAAAAAAATATTCTTACCGTACAGTGAACCACCATTTGCATCTGATTTTGCCTCCTCTCTTCAGCCTTTTTTCTTTTTTTTTTTTATGCCATACGTAACGGGTCGGATTTTTCCAGCCCGGTGTTGTACGAAATTCAGTTCCCCGGTGAAAATCTGTTCCCCCTGTGTTGGGAGCGCCTCCCTCATATTAACCATTTAGGATTGGTCTGACGTTAAAGCTGGACCAGTGATTCTCTCTAAAGTTAACCAGTAGTAGGGCTGGGCGATTAATCGGATTTTGATCTTGATTACGATTTGGGTTTTCAACGATCATAAAAACATAATGATCCAAGTTCACAGTTTACGCTGTTTTGTGTTGTAAATCCAGTGCCACCTGCCAGTACCATGCTGCAGACTCCTTCCACAGCCAAAGTTTCACTTTGTCTAATTTTTTTCAAAAATATTTGAAATCCTGAGGGAAACACTGTTTAACAGCCATTGTTTATGTTCAATAAATTCATGCTATCAAAGTGAATGAATAATTTTGTTAAATAATATAGATCTCAATTTCAAAAAAAAAGTTGTGATTATAATTTCTGCAATAATCGAGCAGCCCTAACCAGTAGGGGGAACAGATTTTCTCAGCAGAACTGAATTTCGCACATCACCTGGACCCAAAAGGTTTTCAGTGCACATGAATTAAGAGTTAAAGTTTAAATAATATTGTTTTAATAAGCAAAGATCAGAGAGTTTAATTTATTAAAGAGTTCCCCTTTGATGTCAAAGGGCAACTGTTTCACTTTGGCTGAGCCAAATCCAACAGGAAAATAGGTCAGTTATGAGACAAAATGGGTAAAATCACGTGTATTACGCCAATTTTCTTAAGAATAAAGATATTTTCTTTGACTTTTTGTATTTGAAGGATAGGCATGTCACAGGTACTTTAAAAAAAAATTCAGATAAAAATTTTTTTTTTAATAAAGTCAAAAAACAGAGAAGCCAAAAACATACGTTTGCACAATCACTTTGAAAACTGGAGGTGTACGTGATCAGGAGTCTATAAACCAACCTTGACATGAAGAGGACATGGAGCACAGTTAATCCAAATAGACATATAGCACCTGATAATGTTCCAGGTCATGTTTTAAAGACTATACAGATTATATATCAGGAGATTGCATCACCATCTTCCTCAGAAGATTGGACGAACACAGTTCAAAACTGTCACCATTACCATGGTGTTTAAGAAAACAACTGCAGTTTGGTTGAGTCTCTCTGCGGTGTTTAAATACTTTAAACAACACGTCAAAGTGGTTCTACAAATTGTTAAAGCCAAATACATTCTTAAATATAATTTTGCACACACTGCTCCTTTATTTTTACTTATTTCCATGTAGCTGTAATGAATAAGTGTATGTGTGAGGGAACTAAAACAACTGGATTATTAGGAAGTCTTTGTTTCATTACCTGACTGGCCTCAGATGACAAAGACTCCAACTGACCCTCGAGTCTCATTTTCTCCTTCAGCACCTGCAGCATCTCATCATGGCCCATCACTGAACTCTCCAAAGAAACACTGAACCAAAAAAAAAAAAAACATAATGAAAGGAAATTAAAATGTCAAATTAGCTGACAAGTCCCTCATTACTGAAATAATTTCCTCTTGAGAACAGTTAGAAGAAGAAAACTACCTGCTGGAGAAACTGTCTCTGCGGCTTCGAGGTTCTGCTGCTCCTTCTCTCTCCTGGTCCATCTCCAGCAGCTGCTGCTCCTCGCTCGCTGCCTGAAGGACCTCTTGTAAAGACGGGAACTGACCCATGGCCTCTGGGGCAATCTCCCTTCCCTCCACATTGTACGGCCCTCGCTGCCTCTCCACTGCAGCGGAGAGCATCCCGTAGGTTCCCCTGGTGGACACGCTGCTATAAGAAGAGCTGTCGCTATCATTGCCATCGTTCCCTGGCCTCACTCCTGACTCACTGCCATCCACTTCTGACACGTTGTCACTGACTTGGAAAGAAGCTCTCGCCTTCAAATCCGTGCTGGACTCTGACACGACACTGACTTCAGACAGCGTGGACACAGAGCTAATGGTGGACTGAAGCGAGCCCGTGGTGTTTTCTGCTGCCATGATGACACTTTCTCCACTTCCAGCATCACTCTCTGGAGTTCTGTAGTCAGCCAAAGAGTGAATCTTACTGGGGCGAGGTGACCTGGACTTCTTCTCTTTAGGGGGTGGAATTCCCAGGCTTCCCAGTTTGGGGCCTCGTGGAACACTGGTCCTGAGGAAAGAATACTCCTTGGTCATGGCAACAGTGTTAGCACGGGGAAGGGCCTCAGGATGGAGCATRAGTTCTGGGTCCAAAGTACTGAATGGTCGGTTCTTGGCAGAGGTGCGATGAGACTGGGGAGGGGAATAACAATAGAAATTAAAGCTTTGGTTTTACAATAGCTGAAATTTTAATACTCTAGGTCTGAGATTCTTAACCTGTGGGCCACGAGCACCACCTTGAGGGCCTCAAAAGAACAACAGTTTTTAACTTTAGGCCGCGGGACCGCATTGATTTTGAATAAGGTGCGATACACTTTCTCTCTCTTTTTTTTAAAGCCACTTCAGTAGAAAACAAAACTGAATATTAGTTTCTTAATTTCTGCATCATCAGCGTTTTTCTTTTTTACACTTTCTCACCACTAGTAGCGGTGGTGCGCCACTCAGATGTTTAACAACTTTTTTAATGCGTAGAAGAAAAACCTTAGAAACTTGCCGAGAATGGAAACCTATTTTATATTAAAAGTAGAAGCAAAAATGAAGGTAACTCATCAAAAAATGCTAAAGTTGGTCACTAATATGAAGTACAGCCTCTGGTTCTACTATGCAATATTTTAAAAGTTCAAAACATTATCAAATATAGTTGTAGATACAACTACATTTTAATTTGCACTTTATCAGATTAATTTTTGTAATTTATTTTTAAGCATTTTGTCAAAARGCTGTTGTTACTGTTATTGTTTGTCACCAATATGAA
>NW_013952585.1:80603-84160 GCF_001266775.1 Austrofundulus limnaeus | reverse complement strand
TAGAATAATTATATTTTTAAACCAAGATTTAGAATAATTATCATTTTGATCCATATGGTAATGTGTGACTGGGCCTCGTGTCACTTTATGTTGAACAAATTGGGCCCTGAGGTCAAAAAGGTAAAGAACCCCTGCTCTAGGTCACATAAAAAAACGATATTCATGCAAAATAATTTAATCCAAATTAGGATTTGTCAGAAGCCCCAACTAGGGCTGGTTGAGCACATTTTAAAAGGAAATAAAAAGCTACCTTCTTCATACACTTTAAAACATACACAATAAAAATATTAAAGCCACTTATAATTTGACACCATTCATCACTCACTCGCTCCTTGTGTCTCTGCACCCTGTACTGTTTAAGTTGCTCCTCCAGACGTCGGCGAGCCTCCAGGCGAATCTTCTCTTCGTTTTCCATCTCCATCGACGGCTTCTGATTGGCTGTAAGCAGAGATTTTTGGCCACACTGAATAATGGTTCCCATCAAAGCGTTCAGACAAGAATTTATTTAATACCTGCAAAATCTAGACTCTGAGGCAAATGCTGCTGTGTTGGTTCAGTGTAACGTTTGTCATTCTTTAAGGTGTGATGAACAAAACGGCTAAAACTGTTCTCTAAATAAACCATACATTCAAGGAAGTATGTAAATCTCTTTGGAATAGACCTGAGTTGGTTAATTATCTGTGGTGTGACGTATGAAAACAAACTGAAAAAAAAAAAACCAGGCTGCATCATGAATAAAAAGATTACATTTCATAACACGCAACAGCAACTGTGTCTAGTTTTCAAACGTCACCAAACATGAACATAACACAGGGRTTAGTACTGAAACAGTCACCAGTCCATGCAAAGTTTCAATTAAGCACTCACACAAAACAATTAATCAAACTGTCCAAGGGAGATTTAGAAAGGAGGTAGACTCGTACGACTAAAACAAGTTTCCACTGAGTCCTTCTGTCCAGATAATACGCAGACAAAACAAGTTAGAAAAAGATATGTAAATGAGCAAAAAACAACATTCCACAGCAAAAAATGGTTAAAATACGAAGGGGTACAGAGGGGGCATTCACTTCACAGAAGTTTATGCTTACACAATTCAGTCTCCTGCATAGGCATACTGAGTCTGAGTGACTGCAAAGCATCGCTCTTGTGAACCGTGACCTCAGCACTAGCCTTCTCAGACTTCTCTACCACCGTGGGTGGATAAGCAGCCACACCTGGGGACGACTCTTGGCTCTGCGAGTCGATGGGGGAGCTGGTGCTCTGGGGAGGGACTGTCGGAGTCAGGGGCCCATTTATAAGGGTGTCCCCCGCGTTACTGAATCCATCTGCTAGTCCGTTCCCATTTGGCATCACGTCTGAAGTGAGAGGGCCTGAAAGAGAACAAGAGACAAAGTTTCCAGTCAAACTACACACACAAGAGTTTAGGCCTGAGTTGAGCCCCAACTTATCTGAAACACTGAACAGGGTTCCCACACCTTGGTCAACATCAAATTCAAGGACCTTTCAAGGACTTTCCAGTACCAATTTCCTCAAATTCAAGACGGCACGACGGCAATTATTTACTGCTACCACAGAATGCTACCAATAAACAGGTTTAATATCATGTAAATTCAATGAAAAACTGGGAATCAATGAAAGAAAGTGGATTACCTGTACACCCTACATTCATACAGTWTCTACAATACATGGACATGTAATTATGTACTGGGAGGTTGGGCAGCTYAGTTTGGGAGGAGGGGATGTGAACATGTCYTGACCCTTGGTGAGGACAGGAGCAGCTGTGATGCTGGGCTCAGAAAGAAGGACCCGCCCTACTCTGCTCTGATTGGGTGAAACTATGACTATGGCTCAAGTTATTGGTTGAAAGCCACGTCAGTTTACCGTAATCCTGAGTTATCCACTGTAACAAATGTATGTTTTTTATTTATTTATTTATTTTTATTTTTATTTTTTACAGATAATTAAAATCAATTGTGTGAATAGAGAACTTCAATCTCCAAAAAATATTCAAGGACTTTCAAGGACAAGTGTAATTTTTGGCTGTTTTCACAAACTTTCCAGGGCCTTGAAATTATTTTTTCAAATTCACAAACTTTCAAGGATTTCAAGGACCCGTGGAAACCCTAGACTGATATCAGTTGGAGGCATCATGCAGTTTCTCTTCACTGACATTTGAATTGAAGCAGCTCATTTCTATTTCGCTCCACTGTTTTTTTTCCATAGGATTATTTGTAATTTGTTACATTAAACCCTGAAAGGTTTTCTGCTTCACTCACTCTTCACATTGTTTCTTCACCAAATTTTGTCATGTTTTTGTTATTTTATGTTTTATCACCCATCCCATTTTCCCATGACTTATACTCACTAGGGAATCAGAATCACCTTTTATTATCACATTTTCATTATAATTTACATTACAATGAAATTGGATTTTCTGCTCCACGGCACTTTGTTTTGTAGACGAGATAAAGTAAAATTAAAAAAATAGACAATAAAATAAAATGGACAAGTTAAATATAATAAGACAAAATGTACACTATACAAAAAATAAAATAAAAGAATTTCTACATTTAAAAATGAAGAATAAGAAAATTTGTACAAAATTTACTTCTTAGTTATTTGTAAATATTGCACTTGAGATATATTTCACTAGGGCTACACTGATTGTGGTTTTCTGGCAGATCGCCAGTCTTTAAAAAGTCAGACCTGCTGATTCCATTTTGGCCGATACCAATTTTTTTAAATAACTGACAGTCAGTTGAAATGAAGTCACAATCCACCCTCAATGTTCCAATCTTATTTTATTTAAAAAACATAAAACAATACCCTTGAAACAATATAAACTTGCTTTAACTGGACATGAGGCAGTGCTCACAGCAGAGCAAAAGAGGACAGTGGTTGATTTTCAGACCTTTATGGAGGTAGAGGAGAAGCCGATCTTTTCCACTGATCTTATCCAAGTATCAGCMGATCTCCCAAAATTAAGAAATCTGTGCTGATAAATCGGCAGGTCCATTTATCAGTGCACCACTAGGTCAACAACCACAACAACCCAGTTCATTTAAATGATAAAGCAAGCTAGACGATTTAGCTGGTGTGTCCGAAAAGCTTTTTGAGGCTCATAAACTTAGTTAGCATATAGCTGAAATCTAATGATGGTTATATAATAGCAGCTGCATTCTGGCACGATAAGCTCTATGTTTTATATTCAATTAACGTATGATCTGATTAGTCGACTAATCGAAAAAATAATCTGTGATTAATTGATTATAAAAATAATCGTTTGTGGCAGCCCTAGTGATGGGTCACAAATACATAACAACACACAAACATGTGTGACTGCTGAACAGTTGTGTAATATGTGCAAATTGATGAAGTGAAAAAACCTGAAATGATTTAGTCTGAATGAAGAACTGGTGAATGTTTAGCGGGTTTCTGCAGACAGTGATGCCCTGCTGCTGTGTGTGTTCATGCTGTGTGTGTGTTCATGCTGCTGTGTGTGTTCATGCTGCTGTGTGTGTTCATGCTGTGTGTGTGTGTTCATGCTGTGTGTGTGT
>NW_013952585.1:77979-80593 GCF_001266775.1 Austrofundulus limnaeus | reverse complement strand
GTTTTTTAATTCAGGAGATTATAAAAAATCCTTCATTTTATGGGAAGACCCTCTTGATTCAAGAGAAAACTCTGTTTTTTTTTTAAATGGCTGCTTATTAATTAATTGTTAATCAATCTATAAGATAAATCAACTTCAGATTAATTCATTATCAATAACTTGCATCCTTAAGAAGTTAACTTAATTTTATCTACTCATATTCATGTAATTAAGCGTTTTAATGATTTGGCCAATTAATCGAAAAAATAATGAACAGATTAATCGATTATTAAAATAATCGTTTAGTTACACGTTGGTGACCGCCAATCGAACCTCAAACTTCCATCAYATTTGGGCTTCTTGAACGTGAAATTTGCTTTAAAATCCTGCAGTCAGTGTGATTCTGGCACTGAGAAATGTCAAGATAAGACATGATAAGTTCCTCTGAATACAACAGACTGATGTTCCAGATAAACTGGCTCAACAACATTGTCCAACATCTTGAGGGAAAAAGGCAACAGGTAACATTTAGGTTACACTTTGCTACCAACCCTTCAGCCTTTTCTCATGTAGAACTCTAAAGTCCCTGAAATCCATTAGTTCTGTCAACGCCAGACTAAGATGTTTTAAATAAATATCTGGTTTTGCTTTATCTTCTGTATTTAAATATAGTTTTCATACATTTTTTCCAAATGGATGGCAGCGGTCAGTGTGTGGTTAGTAAAACATGACTCATGCAGCAAGTCTCATTTAAGCAACGCTGACATAACGGTTTTTAAAAATCTGCAAGGAGCTGCAGACATGTTTATCATAACCCTAGGATACATACAACAGTTAATATGAAACATACGTTATTACTGTGGTAACATTACAGTGTTAAATATGAAAAAATATATAGATTTAATATTGACCTTTGCAAATTTAGCCATGATGCTTCATCTCCAGAAATTTTGCTAGAGTTTGAAACCATGTTTGCAGAGACGTTTAAAGAAAGTCTATAAAAAGAATAACAAATAAATAATTAATACCTTGCTTGGGTCCCTTCAGACTTGAAAACCCATTTAATAAGCATATTAAAATTGCAAGAGAGTGGTATAATCCAGTTCAATATAATGTAGTCTGTCAAATCTTTATAACCTAAATGTAAAACTGTACTCTACAAGTCAAACTTTTGCAGTTTTAATTTTATTTTTGTWATTGGATGAACCATCTGCAGAAACTGACATAAAGTTAAGAAACAGCTACATTGTTTTACCACTGCCACCCCCCACTTCCAAAATAATAAAAAAATAACACTTGGAGTGGAAAAAAATGTAAAAACAGAGAGGAATACATCCACAGTGAAGCTTAGGATTGATAGAGATGTTATGCAGAGGAAAAWTGACATGATTCATGCCAATAAGAGTAAATTCCTATTTGAAAAGAAAACTGACAGTTTTCTGAACGCTGCTCTGAGTTGGCCGTTTATGATGTGAACRGTCACTAAACACACACACCCAGCAGAACGGAGGAGAGTCATGGGATTTATTTAAGGAAATGATGTCAGCTTGAAAAGAAGCATAAAAATCTGCTTCAAAAGAGTCAACTATTCACAAAGTAAAACATGGTTAAGTCTAATGGTGCCCAAAAAAGATGCTTAAATTTTAACACAAAAATCAACATGTGGAACCCACATTCAATCCAATGAAAGCCTGAGAGTTTTTAATTAATCTTTTGACTGATATTTTTCTTCTTTTTTTTGTCTCGAGGTATGCTGAAACTCCAAAACACTCTTTATGTAAACAATATTGCCTGTTTGACAACTAATTAAAACTATAATCCGGTGACTTGACACTTTAAAGTGTTTAAGTTTAAAGAACAATGTAACAAGGAGCAGTACAGGCTTCACTCAAATAAACACAGAAAAGAAACAGGTCACGCATCTCTGGGAACAAGTTTTAGATGAAGAAGACACCAATAATATTTGCCTGAGGAGAAAATACAAAAGAACAATRGTAGAATTAGAACTAAGTGGAGTGACGTTGTATTAAAAGTATTGTATTAAAGTCCAAAAATATAGGAATAACATTTTATTAGTTTAATTTTTAGTTTTTTTTATTAACCAACGACTTCTAAGCACTTCATGTCCAGCCTGGACAGGTTGCAAATCCATTGCAGGGATGGAGTACTGGAGTAAACCCACACAGCTAGAGAAAACTCACTCATGCACAGAGAGAACATGCATACTCTAAGCCAGGGGTGCCCAAACATTTTCCCCGAGAGGGCCAAAATGAAAATCTATCCAGGGCAGTGGGCCAAATGCAGTAATATAATACATGAAATACAAATACTTTTTTAAGTCCTTTATTTTTAACGATTAAGCTGTGCAATGGCCCTCTTTTGTTTTAGTCTGTACACTTGGAGAAAGTCTGCCATACGCTCAAGTAGCAAAGGCTCATGGGATATTTCATAAATTGATAAAATATGAGTTTCTGTGGCCTTATAAAAGTGTGCTAATCTACATGTGGGGTTAAATCTGATCTAAATATTTCTTGTTGTCATTTCATGTTTCATGTTTAATCCTAATAAATCAAAGATAATGTCAGCACCATGACTGAAAACTACCTTCACTACAGCCCTTTTATATAGTCATTTG
>NW_013952585.1:72328-77594 GCF_001266775.1 Austrofundulus limnaeus | reverse complement strand
TATATATATAGTTTTGATATATAAAATCCTATGAAAACTTACCATTGTGAATGTCCTTGGTTTTCCGTGTGTTCTCCAGCCCTTGTTTCAAGCTTGCATCGCATTCTGAAGTGGAGACTTGATCCTCTTTGCATTTTATAACCTGGTCGTGGTGAGCRCTGGCCTCCATCTGAGCTGTCTCAGGTTGAACAGTGTCGACTTCCATTAAGAGGAGGAACAGACACTCTGCTGCTGGTCCTTTTCCWATGAAAACTTATAAATCCATCTTCAGAGGAGGCAGGCTACATGGGAGRGTTGTCTGTGTCCAAGAGAGGCTTAAATTCTAATCATAGAGGAAAATAAAGTGATGAACATTTAAATAAATTACCGGCAAGCTTAAACATTCCTCCACGAGTTCTGCCGTACTGAAACGCAGTTTTTGTTTTACAACACATTATGTTTTAACCTGGAGCGAGTCCAGAGCTGACAAACTGACTCGGCAGTGAAGTGGATTGTGTCGCTTTAAGTATAGCTCAAATTGGATTAACGTTGTGTTTAAAGACAAACACATTAACAAGACAGGGAAATATTTTTACATAGACCTGACAATCAATGACAGCTGTATCATGAGAGTGCTGTCATGGCTGGAACATCATTACTTTGCTAACCTTTGAGCAGTGTTGATAAATTACCTTTTCGGGTCTAACAACAGCCAGTAGTCAAATAATTAATTTATATGCAAATAAATGTCCTGCATTAACTTGGTCTTGTTGATTACTCGGTCCACATACTAGTCAATGACAAGATGACAGACCTGACTGAAGGTGGCCGAAATAGCGATGCTAACAACATAGCTAAGCTAAAACTGCTAGCAGTAGTTAGCTAAAATCAACAACGCTATTAGAAAGGTGATTGTTTTACAATATTTCAAGCAATTCAACAAATTAACCACTGTCACAAATTAAGGTTACAACACCAGAGAGTAAATTACAAGATGACAGTTTTGCTAAATATTACACTATAAATGCTTACCTTTTCTACGAGATTCGCCTATTTTACTACGTGGCTGTTTAGTTTCCGTTCTCTCATACGTCCGACTAGAAACAGAGACCGAGAAATAAAGACTTCAACTAAAAGCTTTGTCACTCCTCCTCTGGTGAAAAATGTAGTAATTCAGTAGTTAAGATATTAAAATACAAAATTAACCAATAATCAATTAATATAATACAAAACATAAAATAATCTACTTGAATAATAATATTGCAGCAGTTCCTATAATAAGAATAACCCATCGGTTTGTCCACACGTGCATTTATGCGTACTTTGGCGCCATCTAGTGGTAATTAAAAAAACAACTATCAGAAATAGACCTGCAGTAAATTTCCCTATGTTTAGATAAGTATGAGAAAACAATATAGAAAACATAGTTTAGCTGACGAGATAATGATGAATTAAAGTGTGTGAATTTACATTATTCAATATATACTATATTGTGGGGGTTTTATGGTGTAGGAAATAATAATACTTTTTAAYTTAACTAACTAATTAACAATTTTGTATAAATTTCTTTCTTTTATTGTACTAAAATAAAACCCTGTTCGACGGGAGGGTGGCTGAGTCAGAGGTGGGGGGTGGGGGTGGGGGGTCTGGTCCTGTTGGTCCATGAACGATGGAGGCGCGCTCCCGACGCCTCAGGTGAATGAGGGAAAAGGGACCGTGGTCGGTGCGTCGCATTGAAGAAGGATCAACGGAAGGAAAATGACTTGTGTTACGTCGCTTGGGGCGCAAGTTTCAATGACAGCATGTCTTCTCTTCGTCATGAGATGTGCTGCACAGAAAGTAAGTTTTACATTTGTTTGCTGCAAAATAATAAATTCCCAAGCTCACTTCACTACTCCAGCGTTGTTGTGTCGTGAACGCAACGAGGTGACGAACTCCGTCCGTAAAACTTTAAAATCAGCAGTGGTTTGCTTCTAAACTAAAATTTAGCCTCTGTGAAACTTGAACTAGTTTATACGAGAAAACTTACTAACCACCATTCTTTTCGGCGTAAATTTKGTCAACATTACTGCTATTGTATTAGCTGCATATTGAAATGAAATGTAAATATAGTCCAGAGCAGACGATTAGCAAATAGTGCTCATTTTTTTTATTGCTTCTTGTTTGACAACGTAACCATCTAACCATTTAAACCAGTTTAAAAAACTGGTTTGCAAAAATAAAAGTGAGATTTGCCTATGTTGTAGCTGACAAAGCAGAAAAATTATATGTATTTCAATAAGTTGACAGTATTCTGGCATGTGCAGCCAGCTTATGATTGATCTGTTCACAGCGTTTTGCCAGAATGTTAGCATATTTGGTGCAGACATCCTGATAGACTTTWAAAAAAGTATAAATTCATCTTCAGTTACAAGTTCATTGCAAAATAGGGTATTCCATGTGTGGCCATAGACAGTTTCAAATATGTGACATTGGTGGAAACTCTTGATTTGCTTTCTCACAAATGTAATAGTGTATATGCTCTAGGCTTTTTATATTATTATTATTTTGGTGATGGCATGTTTTGATCTCGCAGTTCACAGGGTGGTTGGCATGCACAGTCCAGGCAGCTGAAATGACAACCACATTGGGAGCATGTTTACCTCATGTTTTGCTTTTCATACCCACTGAGTATGTAATCCCAGGTCTTGCCTTAGACATGGGAGGAGTACATGACTAAATGCTGGGCTGGAGTAAACAGGGGGTTGGTTTTAGGTCATATCTTTTCTATTTGGTGTGTTAGTGTTTCGTGTGATTGAATCTCACAGCTGTCTGTGGGTGATTATTAACTGATATGTATGTAACTGTAATGATTGAATAGCATGAGATGTCACTGATGTATGAAAGTAGACAGGTGCACCAGAATGATAACTGGATGGCTGTTGTTGTTAGGAAAAATACACTGCCTAAAAAAATCACACCCTTTTATTGCTTTTTAAAAATAATTTATTGTCCATATACAGACACACACACACAAAAGAGATTGAACACCTGGAGAGAAACTAAATAAAATAACTGTTGCCTGGGTCTCTCAGCAGTTTAAGCTTTATAGGAGAACAGCAGAGAGGAAGCGATTGTAAAAGAAAATTAATTAAATCTCTAATAGAACAAACAGCATGTGGAAGACTTGATGGTAAAGTGTAAGAAAGTACTGTAACCTGATTAGACCAAATTGAAGCTTATAGGCCACCAGACTGTGTTTGTTTGGCAGAAACTAAATACCACAAACTCACCATCCCCACTGTGAAGCATGGTGGCAGCAGCATCATGCTACGGGAATGCTTCTCAGGAGCCGGTTCTGGAAGTCTCGTAAAGACAGAGGGTAAAATGAATGCTGCAAAATACAGGGAAATMCTAGAGGAAAAATCTTTGCTGTCTGCAAAAGAATTACAGCTTAGCAGATGATTTATTTTCCTGTTGGACAGTGACACAAAGCACACAGCTAAAACTACACAGAAATGATTTGAAGCCAACAAGGTGAATACTATGGAGTGGTCGAGTCAAAACCTAGACCTRTATCTAACAGATCATTTGTGGCTTGGCTTGAAAGAGTGGTTCATGCCCGACCCCCAGAAAAAACTGACAGATTGGGCAGTTTTTGTAAAGAAGAAAGGAGTAAACTTCCAGTGTCCAGATGAACAGGACTCCTGGAGAGTTATCCACACAGACTCAGTGCTGCAGTTGCAGTCAAAGGGGTTTATTCTAAATACTGAAGTGAAGGAGGTGAATATTCATGCAGTCACTTATTTTATATTACAGGTTTTTATTTAAATTGTATTATTCTTTTGAAAATTGATTTCACTTTGATACTGAAGCAGGCTTTCAAAAATGCCAGTTTCTATTAACCATGACTGATTAATGACAACAATAAAAGCTTAAATAGTAACTTAATCCAAAATCATGTAAATTTGGCATTAAGGGTATTATCTTTATTTTGGTGCTAATTTTGACATTTTCTGATAATTAGTTTAATTCTGCAATGTTTTGTCTAAACCCGTTTAGTGCTGCCCTCTATRGGTTGAACTGTGGCKACTGCAGTTGAATTTTCCTGTTGGTTAAAACAGTGCAGCTTGCTACATGCTGTAAGGTATATAAGCCTCGCTCTCAGAAACACGCCTCTGCAGCAAGTCAGGAGTTGGAAGTCAGCACCGGCTTCATGCATCACTGAGTCAGCACCTTGAGCCAGCAGCTCGATTCGATAAAGGCTAGGGTTGGGCATAATCGTATCGTGTGCAATTAATCGTCAGAAAAACATTAATCGATTATTTTTGGGCACTTGATGATTAATACAATTAATGCCACCTGGCAGACTGACGGGGGATTACTCCGGTCAGTCCGCTCGGTGCTCCTCTCCGCTTCAAATAAGACGAACATTAAAAATAAAGTTCTGTAATTTATTTATCTATCAACACAGTTTAAAATATGATGTACAGCCTGAAATCTGTAATTTTCACACAATTTGGAACAATTTCTTACAAAGAGCAAATCTTTCCCACGAAATTGGTCATGTGACTACAAAATAAGGGTGTCCAGGGACTCCAGGGGATTAATAGTCAAATTAATCGTTATCGGCTAAATATCACAATTAATCTTGATAAAAWTTTTTGCCAATATTGCTCAACCCTAATAAAGGCTGGTTTATACTTCGAGTCGCATGTCTTGGTCCCCCTGCAGAGTGACAAAAAATTATATAACTTCCATCTGCTCTCCCACTGCTATCCCCCGGTGACAGCTGTCGTGTGCATTGCCCCTTCAGACCTCTGTGATGCAGACCTTGCTGCTCACAGCGTGTGATTGGTCAAAMCTTTGTGGGCGTGTTTGTTCATGAGGAGCAACACCGCCCAGTGGAGCAGGACTATGCTGCTGAAATATATAAATGGACCAATAAATAAATAAATACACTTAAAGCACACCAATTATTTTGAAAATGGAGAACTTCATGTTTTATAGACTTTACTATTTATTTTCCAACTTAGTTCCAACAAATTATATATTAAAGCATATAGTTTAAATTTGACTGTTTTTAAATTCTATTTTTGTTTGTTTTTTCTTTTACTTGGATCCTGCTCCTTCCTGTATGTTAACCAATAGTGGAGGAGCTGAGCCATGAAGGGTCCGCCCACCTTTTTTGCACAATGCGGCAAAACAGAAGACAGAAAAATGTAAAAACAACACTTGGAAATAAAAAAAATCATGGGTAAAAACTATTACAAAGTTCTACAAGTAAAAAAAGGAACAATAAATATAT
>NW_013952585.1:66705-72215 GCF_001266775.1 Austrofundulus limnaeus | reverse complement strand
ACATACAGGAAGGAGCAGGATCCAAGTAAAAGCAAAAACAAACAAACAAAAATAAAATTTAAAAACAGTAAAATTTAAACTATATGCTTTAATATATAATTTGTCGAAACTAAGCTGGAAAATATATATATTTATATGAAGGCCAATTAAATAAAAAAACATGAGGTAAAGTTCTCTTTTTTATTAATTGGTGCATTTTAAGTGTATTTATTTACTTATTGGGCCATGTACAGTAAATATTTCCACTTTTAATTGTAATTGTCAGTTTTGGTTCTCCATAGAAACCCATGCATGCAGCGTGTAAGCTCCACATGAGTTTTAAAACTWCGAACTTCTTGCTGTGCCACTTGAGTAAGAATAGTTTTAAAACCACAGTGTCCACATCATGTTGAACCTGTACAACTGTTTGATTCTCATCAACGATGAAACATGAAATCAGACATYGCACTTTAAATGGTTGGAACAGGCATAGTTTTAAGTAGATTTTCTAGACCCACCCCCATGATAAGTTTGTCACCTTTTTCATCCCTTGTATGCTTGCTTGATACTGTTATAGTGGTTGATATGATAATACAGATGCAGATGATGTGTTGATAGGCTAGTTACAGCTAATTAAAAATGCTTCATTTATGTGAAAAATAATTCAGTTCAAAGCAATCTTCTGTATGTCTGCATGTCTTTAGCTTCTCGCAGAGAAAATATTAAATGTGAATGAATGATTTTGTTTATTTTACAAAGATTTGCTTAAAGAGATTGGACTGTTTTGTTGTTACCCTTAGGTAGACTATTAATCTTTTCATTCACTAAGCRTCTCTCTGACCTTATTTAGTCTTACAGGTACCTTCAAGCTTTTCATCAGCTAGTTTAAATGGCACAAACATCACTGGATAGTTGGGTATCACTGTGTGCCACATGGAGCAGAGAAAGAAGACAAAYGATATCCACGTTAAAGGTATAAGCTGCAAGACCATCTCCATCAGCTTCATATTCCTCTTGTCCACAGTTATCAAAATTATTTTAAAAAATTAAGATTCATCATCATCATCATCATCATCATCATCATCATCATCATCATCATCATCATCACTTTATTTATATAGCACATTTAAAAACAACAGTGTTGACCAAAGTGTTTCACAGACATGATACAAATAAAACCAATAACAACCTAAAACAAATAAAAAGACACAAATTACAGATTCCTGAGGTAGCTCAAACTGAACTTGAATTAAAAGCCAGTGTAATAAAAAAGTGAGTTTTTAAGTTTTTGTTCATGAAACTATAGCCAGTCTCTCCCAGGATGTGGATGCAAGAGGAACTGCAACCCCATTATCAGACGGATAGTGCGGAAAAAGGAACAGGGAAACCATTCATATTATTTGTATTTATTTAACACTTATTTAACCAGGCAAATCTAACTGAGATTACAGCTCTTATATGACAGGGAGACCTGGGCCTGAAGGCAGCTGAACRAACGTGTTTAAATCATTCAAAGCCAGAATCCAAGGTAAAGGTAAAACCCATGCAAGGAGGAGGAGAACATGCAAACTCYGCACAGAAAGACCTCAGGTCTGAACCAGGGATCACACCCAGAATCATAATGCTCCATAGAAGAAGACCTAGGAGGGCTCCACTTATGACACAAAAACAAACAAAMAAAMAAACAAACAGAAATTTACCAAAATCCATGTTGACAGGTCCAAAGGTTCATGGAAAAAAAGCACTGAGACAAAACAGCAGTGTTTTGACCAGTCACAGGTTGTTTATGTATTTGTTTGTGTGTACGGGTACCCCCAAAAAATTATTCACATCTGTATAAAGAAATACTCTCAACACAGCTCTATTAGGTCATTAGGACCAGAAGAATCCCTGTGGCTTTCACCTGTCAAGAGTAATCCAGTTCCGCTGGCGGAGCCTGAGGTCTTGGCGGCTCTACYGTTAGAACTATACTACAAAAGCCCTTTGGTACATTGAGTTGTCTGCATCTCTAGCTTTAGGTCCTGTGTACATAGGGTGCTCACCATCTTTGCAATTATCTGCCTGACGAGGCACAGTAAATGATGGCTTTGTCCTCTGTTCCCCTTTTTGTATTAAGTTGATTTTTTGGTACAGCATAAACAAGCTTGGAATTTATTCTGTCCCCCTCAGAGAAATGGAGGCATCTAAATTTATCAGAACACAATTCAGCTCTTTGGTGTAGGGAGAGTGAATTTGATCTTTGTTTTAGAGCTCTGCTTTGTGTTTCTGAAGGTTTTATGATGGAGCGAAGGAACGTTCATCTCTAAATGAAGTGAGTTGTGGGACAAGCAAACAGTAAATTTACTTGTTGTTGCCTTGTATTATATGACAATACAAATACAGTCTGTCAACATATAAACATGCCAGTGTGTTTCACTCTCAGTGAACCAAAGCTGGGATAGGTTGAAAATTGTATTGTGTGCAATTAATCGTCAGAAAAACTTTAATCAAAAATTTTTTTGCCACTTGACGGTTAATAAGATTAATGGCCAGACAGATTTACTGGGGATTTTCCTGGTCGGTCCACTCGGTGCTCCTCTCCACTTCAATAATGAAAATAAATAAATAAATAAAAAATTCTGTAATTTATTTATCATTACTCCGGTTCTACTATCAACACAATTAAAAAAAATTATGTATAGCCTGATATCTGTACTTTTGACACAGTTTGRAACAGATTTTGACAGAGAGCAAGTCTTTCCCACTAGAATGATTTAAATTGGTGACGTGACTATGCAAACAGGAGTCCAGGGACTCCAGGGGATTAATCACCATATTAATCATTATCAGCTAAACACCACAATTAATCATGATTTTTTTTGCCCATATCGCCCAACACTAGCTTGAACTTATATAGCTTTTTATCAAGTCCCTATGGACTCCAAAGCACACTGTCTGAAATTGTAATGCAAAATAATTTTAGGCATGTCCTAAACTCAAATACTAATAMTAAACATCTGGAAGAAAATGGTCTTCTATTGCTTTTTGGTTTTGTGTTTTCTAACCAAAAGTAAAGATGATTTCCAGAAATTACACATTCAGGTTTGTACAAATTGTTAATTCACTGACTAGAAATAAGGCTACAACCACTGCAGCCAAGAGCTCCAAATTACAGTCACATACATCCGCTGTCAGGATCAACTTTCATTTTGATCTCTTTCTGACAAACTTGTTTTGCAACTCTGTCTCGTATAGTTAAAAAAAACATTTTATGTAGATAAGACGAAAATGTAGAAATGCTCTGAATACAACATCCRTTTACAAAAACCTCTCAGAACCCAAATGTAAAGTGCTTCATGTTACTGTACAGAGGCAGTTTTACAAATAAACTCCATCTGAAATTTAATTACAGTTCCCCAAATGTTGGTAAAATGGATTAGGGCTTCGTGACTACCTCTCAGTTGGTTGTGTGTTCAATAAAATGAGATTAAACAATTCTTAGACAAGACTTACAAGAAAGAGTTTTTTGCTGTATTTTTGTCTTTGATTTATCAACTTTCTTAAACCTTTATCTTCATCCCCTAAAAGTGGGTGGTCKTTTTTTTATTATAAAGACCATTTTACAAAGTGGGAGCTGTGGAGCTTCTTTACTCAAAGCATTAAAAACAGCCACACCAAAGACAGACTGGCATGCAAATATATGGTTGGTACATTATTATTATTATTTGATTMAATAAAAAATTAAGTTCCATCATCCTTTGGTTGTTGCTGATCAGGGTTTGCTCACCAGTAAAAATAAGAGGAACCCTAATGGTTTGGAAATRTACAAATGTGAACTTTTTTCTTTTCTTTTTTACATTCCAGTGGAGTGGTAGCAAGAGACACTGACAAAAAGCACCTGGTCCCAAGTGATCTGCAGCCATTGTGGAAAAATGTGTGACACAAGGCTGCCCTAAGGGTGTATTCACACCTGACACATTTGGTCTGCTTTAAATGTACCAGAGTTTGTTTCCCCCGTTGGTCTGGACCTTTTATGAAGGTGTGAATACACTCATACAAATCCTGTTGCAGATTGAACAACTGGACCAAGACCCACATTTTGAGATGGTCTCGACCTGATTCCAAACAAATTCTGGTGTGGTTCGCTTCTCGTGTGAATACAGATCGTCCTCTATGCCATTTTGGACTTCTTGAGCCATCGCTGCTAAGCATCATGGTTAAAAATGAGCCCTTCAGTGTTGCTAATGTTAACGATACCACTACATGGACGCTATAAACAATGAGCCATGGACAGACCTGGAGCAACAAGGAGACCGATGCACACATAGCTAATAGCTAATCTGCTAGATGAGACAGAAGAATGTAATAATGTTCTCCATTTTTATCGAGAAAATGAAGGAGTGGGGGTACGAGTGGTCTCCAGAACAGTGCCGCAATAAAGTGAAAAAACTTTGCCAAAGTTATCGAGTCCCGATGTGGCACTCAGTTGTATGGATGATCACAGAGACCACGTAGAATCGAATTAGAATAATGTGGGTGAGTGTCAAATGAGATCAACAACCATTCACATTCTTACTAACGTTTTAGAGTTACCAATTAACCCAACGTGCATGTTGTTGGTCTATGGAAAGAAACTGGAGTACCTGGAGAAAACCCATGCATTAAGAAATGCCAGGAGATGAACTCGCAACCTTCTTTCTGTGAGGCAACAGCACTAACCACTTCACCATAACACCAAGCCAACATGATCAACAAAAGGGACCCCAGATATGCTTGGGCTTAATCAGAGGAAACAGTTTATAAACCATGCATGGATTGGTCCCACCAGCCAGGAAAGAGAGAGAGAGATTACAAATAGTCTAAATTGGATATAATTATTTTTATACTTTATAAAAAATAGATTGATACATGTGTAGTCTAGCATGGTATTTAAGTTCCTGTTTCTTTGAGTAGTCAGGGAAATTCCCGTACCTTTGGTGAACTCTTACAAAAATCACATTTTAACTAAATTAGTGGCCATCTTAATCTTGTTAAACTTGTATGTGTTCATCTTGTTTTGTCATTAGATCTTTTTTCCCTCCTTTGGAATTTGGTTATTTTGTTAATGCCCTCTGCCAAAAGGCAAAGATGAGCAACAAGGTTTTCGCCCATGTATAAATGGTAAATAGACTGTACTTATACAGCGCTTTTAAATAAAAATATCTATCAGTAGTTTACTTTGATTTGAGTTATATGGTAAATAATAAATAAAAGAAAAAGAACCAACATGTTTTCATTTTTAAAAAGCTAATTTGATGCAATCTTCACATTACTTTCCCCTAAAGTCGTAATAACTTGATATACCAGTTCAGATTTTGTAATGCCTCCCGTGTTGACGGCTGCAGCTAAAAATCCTGTGAGGCGTTGTCACTTCTCTTCTAGTAAACAGGGCTGGTGAGGATTCCTACCCCCTTTTCAGGGGCCTGCCTGCATGTTTGTAAGCCAGTCGTAGACTGTTTGTGTGTGTGTGTGTGTGTGTGTGTGTGTGTGTGTGTGTGTGTGTGTGTGTGTGT
>NW_013952585.1:51779-66593 GCF_001266775.1 Austrofundulus limnaeus | reverse complement strand
GTGTGTGTGTGTGTGTGTGTGTGTGTGTGTGTTACCAGTATTTCAGCAGAAGGCAGCTCGTGTTGCAGAGTTTTCGCAGTGGTGTCACCAGCCTAGCTTGGAAAAAATACTATTGCAATGAACCGGTTAGGCTGTTGGCCTCTGTTTAGTTAAAAAAAAAAGGATTACAAGAAGGTGTAAAAATGAAAATAAAACAAAAATGTCTTTCTTACTTTGCATATTGGTCATAATTTGGTGTTTTCTAGACATAACTATCAGGTTACCTGTTTTGAAGAAGAACACTATTTTCTTTTTTTCCTGACTGTATCAGAGGTGTACAAAATTATTCTTGTTTGAAATAATTTGGTTAACATTTTAAATATATTTGATTTATTTATCTACATAAATCTATAGTTTGACTTCATAAATTCACCCTACCGATCAGTGAATTTAAAGTGAAGTTACCTTTACTGTTTTTTTTTTCTTGTAGTTTTTCATTCTGTACTGTTGCAAAGTGACAATTACAGAACAATGCATTTTTATAGTGTTTTATAGCAGCTGGTTGGATCCAAACTTACATATTTTCAACAGTCATGTCCTCAGTTGAACTACTTCTGTCTGGAAAAGCACCTGTTATCAGCACTACTGGAACAGAGTGACTATCTGACTCTTAGTCTATGTAAACATTTAGCTCACTGCTTTTAGCATCACTTCATTCAAATATGATCCAAGCTCCCAGTTTGTGGAGAGGCTTGCTAAAACAGCACTGCGGTCCATTGTTTTGCCATGAGAAAGGCATCCTTGAATAATTAGCGGCCTGCCAGTGGAATGGCCTGTGATGTAACAGAACTGAGATGTTTGGCATTATAAGAATGTCCCATTTCCCTTTGACACTGGCACTTCACAGCCTTTTCATGTGTAGTCTAGCATGGTACATCCTAGGGTGCAGTGGACCTCCCAGCAGCCTCATCATCCCTGACACAGTTTTCTCACYATTCACCTATAGTTGTGCATCATTTGTCCCATACATTCCCCTTAGTTTTTAATGCATTTATTTATTTTGGGTAAAAAAAAACAATAACATATGATTTTCAATAATATAAGGAAATTAAAGTCCAGTTTCTTGAATGAATGCATATCTCCTATTGTCCATATATTTTGCTAACAGACACGGTTAATTACATGGCTGCACACCTCTTATCACAGTGGGACATAAGTGAATATTTATCATCACTGTTCATTTTTCCACCAAAGGGAGACATGTTGTCTTTCTTTCCACAATCCTTACCTCATTAGGGTTAACTGGTTTTCTTGTGCAGTTTTATTGCAAACATGGCAACCCCACAAATCAGCTTACACTCTAACCTCAGCAAGAATGGTATTTGGCCCGTTCGGCTGTAATTCATCCTGTATCACATTAATTTCTTTTTACTGTGTAGGCAGTGCAGGGGTTGCACATCAAACATTAATGTAATTACTTTCAAGTGCCAGTCATGAACAGTGAGAGTTATATTAAATAATAAAAAATACCTGTAATGATTTGAGGCTTTTTGCCTGCCAAAAGTCAGCAAACGTTGTGCCAGACACATTTAATTGTCTTTGACAACAGTACTACTGTTTGTAAATGTAATTAGTGGAACATGCAGGTTAGTAAACTGGTTAAATTGTTGCACATTAGCTCAGACACACACACTTTCTCTTAGGAATTCTTAGAAATGTTGTTGGAGCTGACAGACATGTCTGATGTAGTTCAACCCAACTTAGCTCAGTCTGCAGTGTCAGCACTCCATGGTTACTGTTTGGTCAGAAACATTAGTTTTGTACCTAATAGACCATTGCACAAAATATTAAAATGTATGTGTGCATATGTGTCTGTTGAACCCTAACTGTACTCATGATGGAAATCACTGTCTGCCTAGGCCTGTCACGATAACAAATTTTACTGGACGATAAATTCTCAGAAATTATTGTGATAAGCGATAATATTGTTGGAGACCAGTTTAAACTAATATAATGATATAACAACCCTGTTTACAGAAGTTTACATTAAAATTTACATAGTGTAAAAAGAATAAACAACTGTTGGCAATCCCAAGGCGTCGCCAGCTGTGTGAAGGCGTCAGAAAACTGAAGACGCTTCTCTGGCTAAATGTCTGTTCACAGGCTTTCATGCTTCAGGAGACCATGCACCTGGCAAATACCTGACACCAGAGTTCACTCTATGCTATGAAGTAAAAAAGAGGGAAACACGATGAAAACTAAAAAAGCATGAAAATGAAATTTATTGTCTTCTTTTTAATTGATCTTCCTCAATTTATTATATCATACAATTAATTGATTTGTTTATTGTGACAGGCTATGTCTGCTTGAAGCAGTCATCTGTGTATGGTACTTTAAAAAAATCACATTTATAGGAGAGTAACAGAGAACAAAAGTACAACTAGATACCGCATAGCGGTAACATAATGAACCCCGCACGCACAAATGTACCAGAACTCAGAAGTCTTTATTCCTAATAAATGTCATGCTACTGGGTGCATCCCAAAATTGTAGTGGTTTGGGAGTGGGTCTTTTTTTGTGGGGGGTGGGCATTGGTTGACCTGATGGATAGCCCCTCATCAGAGCTAAACAACAAAAGAAATCTGAAGCTCCTATGTTTAATAGTTTTTGAGCTATAACCATTTGTGTATGTCCAGATACCACTTTTTCAGATAAATTGGGGGGGGGGGGGGCACTGATTGGTTGACCTGATGGATAGCACCTCATCAGAGCTAAACAACAAAAGAAATCTGAAGCTTCAATGTTGAACAGTTTCTGAGTTATAAGCATTTTTGCATGTCCTGACACCCCCAATTTGAAAGGAGCCCCCTCCTCAAATATGGGGTCTATCGTAAAACCGTTGGCTGGAGCAGTGTAGGTCAGACTCATCTACAGTCCTGCCAAATTTCATGTTGATTGGTGCAGCCGTTTTTGTGCTACGGTTGACCAAAAATCACTGGAAAAAAAACCAGTACGAAAACAATATGACTCATGTACAGTATTTAAGATTTGTTGGAAAAATACTGTGTGATCAAAGTATAGTGTGTGTCTTCAAATATTCACCCATCACTTTAATGGAATAAGATGTTTTGTTTTCACAGAAGTAGATTTTTTACTGTTCTGTTCAGGTCCATTTCATTAACTGTTGCATAATGCAAATAAAATGTTGAAACTCCAAAAATATATATATTTTTCCACTAAATCTTCATAGAGTACAGTATTTAACTCACCAAGATTACCTGAGATGTATTTATCTGTTTATTTTCATATATTTATTTTGTGATTTCTCAAAGCAATCCATGGTCTGACCTCAGGTTGAATGAAAAGGCCACTACTAGTGATGTCTGAATGTTTGCATTACATTTGTGAATAATCGTTAAATGATGGAACTATAAATAGTTGGAAAGATAAAAGCAAAAAAAAACAAACAAAATAAAACCAAAATTAAAACCAAAAAATAAAAAAAAAATAAAAATAAATAAAACCACATTTCAGATGTCTGAAATTTGTCTAATAAAACCAAATTTCCCTCTGGGATCAATAAAGTATTTTTGAATTTGAATTGAATTGAAAGWTTTTTTTCCTGAGAGATGGGCATTTACTAATGTCTTTCTGCTTTGACATTGTGTTCACACACTCCTAAAATGCAGCAAGTTGCCAAAAACCTGCTTTCACATAGGTACTCCCTTTAGCTGATGATTATTTGACCAATGCATTCATTTAGTGCTGTTTTACTCATCCTATAGTTCAAATGAAAGTAAAAAGTTGTTTTTCAGACACTGTTATTTTTCCAGATAAGTATAGTGTAATTTGTCATGTCTTGTTTTTCATCTGATATTTGAATTTAATTGTAAACTGAGTGAGGATCAGGTATGTTTTCAAATCAAGCAATGAATAAAGCATAAACATTTGGAATAAAAATGGGACAAAACATTAGAGCTTGAGAGAGATAATTGGAAGTTGATTACATAAAAATGCATTTTTCTCAAGGACCACCAGTGCGCCAAGAAGATGATTGCAGCTACCAAGACCACAAGGATTTGTGTTTTYGTGTGTGTGTGTGTGTTACAATTTTCACAAGTGAATTATTTTCATTTTGTGCAGCTACAGAGCAGTCTTGCATATTTTGATTTCAGTTCAGAGCAGAGGTGCTGCCGGAGGCTGTTGGTTTGTTACCTGTCTGATGAAGGGGGCTGTCTGTCTGAGGAATTCCCACAGTCCAGAAATGAGGCAAACAGGAAAGCTCATAAACACACAGGCCCCCTACCAAAGTCTGGTCCTCAGTTCCCTGGTCCAATAAACATCAGCTTATGCTGTGGGCTGACGTCCCTCTTACATCTCTGCACACCTGGGAAAAATTACTGCCAGCATGTTTGAAGAAATACCTCATTTCCCCCCTGGTTACCATGGCTAACAGTACTGACAACAGGATTTTAAGGAAGGGCAGAACAGCAGAGTTGAATAGTTCTGTCAAGATTGTTTATTTGAGTCAACAATCAGGCAACAATTTATCATTTGTCTTTGTTATTCACAACTTATCACCAACTTCGGAAGGCAAAAAGGCGGTAATGCTCTTTGTGTGTGCATGTGTTTGTTTGCAGTGTTCTCAAAATATCATAAACAACCAGATAGATCTGAATGAAACTGAAAGTAATCAATGGATCAACTTCTACAATGATTGACCTTATCAAACACAAAAATGGCTATAACACCGTCAGTTTTACAGATTTTCAGCTAAAATTTAATGAGTTGGTAGCTGAGAGTCATTTCCAACTTATACTAAGAGCTAACTAATAATGCTAGATCTGATTTTAAAACTTTGTAATAAACTGTTAAAGTCAACTCTATTTTTTTAGAAAAATATTTGGTAACACTTTATTTGAAGGGGTGTAGTGACATGACACTGTCATAAACATGACATGACACCAATCATGAACATGAAGGAGGCTTCATGAATGTTTATGACTGCTGTCATTAAGTGTCATTAGGTAAATTATGACATGTTTAATGCAAAGTTGACATTGTTTAACATGTCTTGGTTATGACAACTTGACGTTGGTATAATATGATATATATACTGATATAGAAACGTCAAGAGATACTCTTTTATTGTATTTACAGAGGCATGTGATTGTATCATACCATATGATTTCTTGGTTAATGTCAAAACAACAGTCATAAACATTCATGAAGCCTCCTTCATTTTTATGACCGTGTCATGTCAGTTTTACGTACACCCCTCCATGAACCATGGGAATGGCTTTAATAAAACTTCAATAAAGTAATAATTTTGCAGTCAACCCAATTCAAGATGGCCACCAGCTCCATATGTTGGCAGTGCTTGTGCTGTTTTTATTGATCTAGCTTTGATACAGGGATGAAGTATCAAAGCTGTAAATAAAACCATAAACATTTTTGTTCTGCTTAAAAGGAAGTTTTGATTAACAGAAAAACTAACATCATGCAATTCTCTTTCCAGGTGTACTTTGACTGTGGTGCCAAGGTGGATGTGGTAGATGTTCAAGGCCTCATCTTGTCTCCTGGTTTCCCCTACAATTACTCCTCAGGCACACACTGTGTTTGGCAGTTTGTTGTGCCAGTTGATTACCAGCTTGTTCTGGAGATTTTTGACTTTGACGTATTTGAAAGCCATGACTCTGAAGCTCAGTATTCTGCAGTCTCTGGTTTTGAAGAAGATGCTGCAGAGAAGTTGACCACTTCCCGTGGAAGTTTATCTGCAGGGGGAACTTCACCTGCGGGTGCAGAGGCTATGCTTCAGAGTGCAGAGGATGTCTCAAAGGGTCAGCAATCCTCTCAGGAGGGTCAGTTCAAGCAGGTCGTGGTCCAGGAACAGTCAACAAAAATGGAGATAGCCAAAGTCTCAAATTCAGCAAAAAGATCTGCAGATTCTTCTTCGAGCCTGTCTTCACCACCCTCTACTTCCTTTGTCCTCCTACCAGGGGCTTTGCCTCCTGGAAACAACGCCATCACCTCCATCTCTTCATCTCACCAAAGGGAAAACCTCAATCCCAGTTCAAACCCAATCTCAGCTATGGAAGAGACCACCCATAGTTCACCACACTTCACTGAAACTCCAGCTGTGAGCCCTGAAACTCAACAGTCTGTACTTGATGCCTGTCCCCACGATGTCCTCTACATCTCAGACCTCATCACCTTTTCCTCCAGGTTTTGTGGGTCTAACCGTCCTCCCAGCAGCCAGCTGGTTTTTGGCTCAAACCAGGAGATGGTGGAAGTCATTATGGAGCTCATCACCACCACCCACTGGGGACGCGGTTTTGCTCTTCTTTTTCATTATCACAACTTGTCCGAGCCAGTGGGTGATCAGCATGGCACGTCTCCATCAGGCAGCAAAATGGACTCCCTGCTTGCTGCTGTGAGTGGAGCTGCCTTCTTCGCTTTGATACTTGCAAGTCTCCTCTGCATCATTTTCAGGTAACGTAAGGAAAAAAATAATAATTTAGGAGTTCTGACTAAAACCARCAGCAAAATTTAGTCCATCAGGTAGCTGATACAATTGTAGTCAGACATCCACATCACAAGATCTCATTATAGGCAAAAAATGTCTTAATTTTAGATATTTGAAATTTTATTTTAGCCATTCTTTTTCCCAGAGTGTAATATTCGTACAGTATACAATATTTTTGGATTATTGTGGTTTTTCTGTAATCCGTGCAGGGTCAAAATTATACATACTGGATCAATTATGGCTGTTCATTTATTAAAGCAGAGGTCTTCAACCCTGTTTCTCGTGACCAACTGTCTTGCATGTTTTAGCTCTTTCCCTGCTTCAACACACCTGATTCAAATAATTAAACTACCTACTCAGAATGCCATCAAGTTTAACAGATGTCTGTCAGTCATTGTTTCAGTCAGGTGTGTTGAAGCAGGGAAACATCAACACATCCAGGGCAGTGGGTCAAGAGGAACAGGGTTGAAGAGCTCTGCTTTAAAGAGTAAGTTTTTATCTTTACAAATTCCATCAACTTTTTTTTAGATTACGGTTGACTGCAGATGGTAGTGTCTCCTTGTCAGCTTAAAAATTTTATTTAGTGGTACTCATTGGATTTACCAGTACTCATCTGTCAATTTTAGATGAAAAGACGATAGGTAATGATGTCCAGGAACATTCCAGGAGCCACCAAAACTCAGTCCTCCCGTGGACTGGAAACTGCTGGAACACCAGTGTCACTGTTCAAAATGAAGAATATGGTGTGATCCCGAAATTACACAAAACTTTTTTGTGAATGGATAAATGAGTTTTAGCTTCTGGAATGGCCTTCCCAAAGTCCTTACCTCAAGTTCTGTTGGAATTTTTTTGATTATGCTTAAAAAACTAGGTCTATGCCAGAAAATCAGCCAATTAAAATATATTTTGCAGATTCTGCCAAAGTGAGTGGTCAAATATCAGGCATGTACAACTTACTAAAGGATATTACCCAACTATTACTGAGGGGTGTATTCATATTTTTGAGTCTATATGTATAATACTGGACCTGTGTGGATCTAAGAAGGTCCACAGTAAATTATAATTTGTGCACCCAAATCTAATCTTAATCACTGAAGTTGGATAATCATTCGGTCCGAAGTTACAAAATGATTAAAAAAATTAATTAACGGAAAGTCCCAAATTAATAAGAAATGTATCCCCATCATGAGTGTAATTCTTTGAAAGTAATTGTACAGGAGATCGGTATGTGTCTTGAAACAATCTGTTTTTAGAAAAGAGACTAAATAATATGTTTTTAAAGGCAAGGATTCTAAAGGGATTGAAGGTAATGTTTCACAACTTAGTTTCAGACAAACATTCTCAGCATATCATTGTTAGTTATAGTTACCGTAGTTAGACACAGAAGGTAAACCAAAGTGACTGGTCTGGATGTTAACTCGTCTTTCAGGTAGTGCGTCACTTTGTCTGTAATGTGACATTAAGTGAAACATAGCTGGGCTTTTTTATTGATTTCTTTGACCAAAATGTTGTCATTCCTATGATATCATTCATAATTTTGTTCAGCACATATTGGAAAATGTTAAAGGTGGTGTATTATGCAAAATAGACTTTTTTGAGCTGTATATCAAGTAGGGATGTCCCGATACCACTTTTTCACTTCCGATACGATACCGATATTACAACTTTGAGAAATGTCCGATACCGATATTGACCGATACCGATATTGACCCGTTACTGTAACAGTGCAAGTCACACACTTTTACCTATTTTGTAATGTAAAATCTTAGAAAAGTCTTGATCAGATCAAACAGTGAAAAAGAGTAGGTATGAGAAAAACTGACCCATTTATTTTAAACCAATGGATCACATACATTTTACACTGAAGAACATTATACAATTTAATAAATAAAATAAATTACAATACCCTGACAAAAATAACATAATAAAAACAAAATGTACTTTTACAGTGTAAAATAATTCAAAATCACTCCAGTTATTTTTTTTACCATCTGTCAGCCTTGTGCTGCTTTATGGTGGAAAAAACTGAAGGTGGGGACAAAACAAAACCCCACATCATTGTCTGTTTAAAGTTAAGAGTCCACAGCTCCAGTTTTACTGATTGTAACTAAAACAACGTGATCATTGCACTTAATCTTCAATCAAACAAGTGTGTAAACAGATTAAACATCACTCTAATAACAAGAGCAAAAAATAAATAGTAAGAATTAGTTATTTAAATTGATAGCTACCTTTCTTAGTGCTAAATTTCCACTTTCTATAGTCTGAGCATCATGTGGAGATTAGCCTCTCCTGCAGGGAGCAGTTTTTATCACTGCTCTCGTCATGTCGCGCTTAAATTTCAAAACAAAATCTGCGCTCTCCTTTCTTCTGTCCATCAAGARCTAATCCACGGATGTCAAAACAAGCGTGCTGTCCTCGCTTCTGCCCGCTTAGAATCACCGACCGGACCAGAGAGGAGGTTCCGAAACAGCGCGGCTGTGTGCGGTCACTGGACCGAGGCTGAACCGAGCCGAACCGCAAAGCTGCTGCCAGGGTGGAGAGTAGTTGTCGCTCCGGTTTAAAACGTTCACGGTTCTGTGTTTCCCCTCGGAAAACTTGTGCGTGACAACTTTACACTTAGTTTCAACTCTGTTTCTGATGAAAATAAAAAGTTCTGCTGCCGACATTCTTGCTAACTTGTTAGCGCTGCTGTTGTTGTGATCACGTGAGCGCTACAAGCAGGATCCAAGCTCTGCTGGATAGAAACACTGGAGTGGAGTCAGTGAACTGCTGGAACGGACTGCTAATATCGGAGCGCTTATATCGGACATTTTTTATGCAGGCCGATAAAATCCGATACTCGTTTTTTGGCTGATATCGGACCGATATCCGATATCCGATATCGATATCGGATCGGGACACCCCTAATATCAAGTTATATCATTCCCTCATCAAAAATATACCCAGAGTGTTGCTTTGACTCATTCATGCATGTTTGAGATGTTTGAGCCATGTGAAGCTGACTAGAAGAGTGCTGTTACAAAACACCGCCTGCTTGCACAAAGCTCCTCCCTGGAGCACAGTCCCCAGCTGAACTCCTGCCCCACAGAGTACACCCCCCACCCCAACACATGCTGAAGTGGGGGTGTCAGAAATGGTAGGTGGTTCTTAAAAGACAGAGACCAAATTCTAGGTGTTTAGACAGGATATGATGCAAAGTCTATTTTATTTTTGATAAACAGTATACAGCTTTTTTTTGTAACAACTGAAGGTAACATAGTCACTTGATTTTTGGTATTAAAATGAACTATGTGCCTGGAAAATGCAGGATATGCCCCCTTTAACAGTGGGTCATTCTAAACTGTAGGTGCATGGCAAACAAAATATCAGAGTACTGTATTCACATGGGGAGCATATTATTAGCAGGTTGATGTTAAAGTTCTCTTAGAAGCAAAGCCTTGTTCTAAAAAAGGTGCCCTTATCTTTTAAAGATAAAGAAGGTTTAACTGAGGACTAAATATTCCCAGGAGAAAATTCACAAGTCTTACATTCTCATGACTGAAAATGGGTTGGTCTGAAAAAAAAAATAAATAAAAAAATTGCACACAAATCCACAAACTAGGGCCTACACAGTCACAACTGTGTTATGTTGACTCAGCTGGAAGCCTCAGGCCCTGATGTGGTGACCCTTGGTGAATTAGCTGGCTTTGGCTGCAACTGTGCGGCCTGCTTGATGTGGAGCATTCTCACCATGGACAGAGGGGCGTTCAAGGTGCAGCACCTGGCATCAATTCCAGTGCACAAAAACAGAAAGGCGGCATGAAAGTAATGGGCGGGTAATTGAGGGAATAAGGAACAAGAAGGAGAGGTTGCACTGTGTGAGTTCAGAGGCGATAGCATTGTCACGCAGTCAAAAGGTGTAATTTACAAGCTGTGCCCAGCTTCCATCCCCAAGGACAATAAACACAAGCTGAAGGGGGAAGTTTGAACAGCTGTAATACTATCTGTTCTGACAAGCTGACTGCTTTAACCTACTGCTTCAGACTGATTTGAAGGKTTAGATTTGCACTTATGTCTGTCCTCAGCTTTCCTTTACAATCAGTTTGATTTGATTTGCGTTAATGTGACTTCTAACTTATTGTCTCCAACTCAACCAGCAGGCCTAATAAATCTCCACAGATTGTTTTTTCTTTCTTTGTTATTTGTAGCAGGGAAATTAGAAACACATGTTCAATAAAATGGGAGTGTAATTAGCGAGAACAACACAAGTCATTCAGGATCAAGGAAATGCATTACCATGAAACACCAAACTCACACAGTAGCTGTTTTTTCCCCTTCTTTAATTGTTCCCTGTTATTCTAAGGGAGTTCATCAAAATCACGGGCAACTAGCCAGGCAGTTCAGGCAGAATCTTAAATATCGCAGAGTTTTACTCCTTCAAAATCAACCAGGGATGTAGGAGAGCATCAGCAGGGGTGACTGTAGTGAACTCATTTAGCTGTTCATTCAGCCATTTTTAATAAGAAGCTCATGTGTTTTGGCATGGTTCACTGGTTTGAATAAGTGTAAAAACAAGKTAGAAAATAGCTGATGATATAGCATCAGACAGATATTTCAGGAAAACACTATTATAAACATGTGGGTTCCACTTAGTTTTACAAGAGACCTAATAGCATTAGTCAGATGAGTGCATGTGGAGAACTGGAAAATGCCTTTAGGTGAAGAGAAGGTGATAGTTACTGGTGAGTTTAGTTGGAAGGTTTCATAAATCTGTGCTGTGTTCAGCATCGGATGTTAGAAGCTTTAGAGTAGGCTTGACACTCATCTGTGTGAATCCAAGTTTGTGGCGCATCATCACAAACACCCCAACAGAACAACTTCTGAGTAGAAAAAGCCACGAGTGTGTGTACTGCATGCTTACAAGAGAGATTATAGCTCCTGCTAAACGGGAAAGTGTCCATTTGAACATTTCTGGTTTTAGCACCACAGTGGGTTTTATTCATGAAAGAACACAGCCAAATGTGGAGAAACCCAGAATAACCAGAGCAGTTTTTCCACATACATGTTTGTGATTAGAAATTGAGCTGATTTAGTGGGTTTTTTTTGTTTTCCAGACCCAAAATGTGTCCTAAAAGAGCGAGTTCCTCCGCATCCAGCACTTCTGAGGTACAGAAACTGCCACAATCTTTTTTTATTTGGTTCAGCATATTCTCACTGGTCTTCTTTTGGTCATTTTGAAACAATGGCTACTAATCTATGTGATGTCCTGAAAAATGCACAAAAGGGACAATTTCTAGCAATAATGTTTTTCTGGATATATATAAAACCAAATAAACTTCTAAATCTTTAAAACTAGGGTGAGAGGCTCTATATTCCAGATGTTAATGATTAGACTTCTCTGGAACTCAAAGATGGACACATATTTATTTTTATTTTCCTGACATCAAGGTGCCTGTTGTTTCTTTTTTGTAGAGGTGTGTAGGGTGTGTGTATGTGGAGGGGCTGTGTTAAAAAATTCAACAAAAACTACCTTTACTTAAAAAGGTTTTAAAAAGTGTCCAAATGATGTGCTTTTCAAAAAAAATATTTATCAGCTTATTTCTTCATTTGTCTTCTAGCATTTTCTTTCACATTGCATCACCTTTTATTTGTAGACATCATCTGAAGGAAGATCAAACATTTGCTTGTCCAAATAGATTTGCTTTCTCACTTCAGTCCCTGTTGGTTTCTCTCCACATGGGTCTTTCTGCTATCCCCTACCTGCCTTCTTGTTTCCCCCTTTGTCTTTTTTTTGTCAGACATTCCTCTGAACACGGAGCTTTATCTGGGATCACTGAACATTTGTTTTTAATATTCTTCACCAGAGAGGCCAACAAGGTCTACTTCTACTCCCCACAGAGGCATCCCAACTTAGTTTCACTCCAGGTCACAGATTTCAAACTGAATTTGTTTAATAATACAGTATTTGTAAAGCCAACTTTAAAGCCTTATTATCTTGATCTGTTTTGCTCTGGTAGCAGTTAGATTGTATCACTTTGATTTAATCTTTTCAGTCAAAGGAATGTAAGATCAAGGTAAAAAGAGCATTTAATTTAAAGGCAAACTAGGCTGAGTAACACTTTATAGAGTAAAAGCTCCAACTTCACTTGAGTCTGAGGGCTGTAGACAACCGATCTGATGAGGTTAAACAAAATACGAGTGTTTTTTCTGATATAGTCAGTATTTCAAAATACAGCTGGTCACACACAACTAAAGAGTGGTGACCCCTCTAAAACATCTTTTATTTTGCTAGCAGACAGACAGGGCTGACTCAAACAATAATGTGAGTTTTAAAGTCCTACACCCACCGTTTTTCATATTACACATCCAGCGACTCTGTATCGGTCTGTTGTTGAAAAGGGAGCTGAGCTGTAAGGTAAAGCTCTCTGTTTACCAATCAGTCTACGTTCCTACCCTCACCTATAGTCAGGAACTTTGGGTAGTGACCAAAAGAACATGATTGTGGATACAAACAGTCTAAATGAGTTTCCTCCGCAGGGTAGCTGGACTCTCCTTTAGAGATAGGGTACGAAGTTCAGTTATCTGGGAGAGACTCAGAGTAGAGCAGAGTAGAGCTCCTCCACATCGAGAGGAGCCAGTTGAGGTGGTTTGGGCATCTGGTAAGGATGCCTCCTGGACGCTTCCCTATGGAGGTGCTTCAGGCATGTCTAACTGGGAGGAGACACAGAGGAAGACCCAGGACACGCTGGAGCGACTATGTCTCTCGGCTGGCCTGAGAACACCTTGGAGTCCTCCCAGAAGAGCTGGAAGAGGTGGCTGGGGAAAGAGAGGTCTGGGCTTCCCTGATCAAGCTCAAGCTGCTGCCCCCGCGACCCAACTTCAGATAAAGCGGAAGATAGTGGACGGATGGATATATCCAGCGAAATATGATAGAAACATAACGTGGCAAACATTGAAAAGTAACACAAACTGGTTAAGAAAATGTCACTTTTGTGACGATTTTAAACAGTTGCATTTCCACCTTCACTCCCATGTAAGGGATGTGGCAGGATGCCCCGACATTCGCCCGGAGATGCTGAAGGCTCTGGGTGTTGTGGGGCTGTCATGGTTAACAGATCTCATCAACGTTGCACAGAGGACTGGGACAACTCCTGTGGAGTGGCAGACCAGGGTGATGGTTCCCATTTTTACAAAGGGAGACCGAGAATGTGTTCCAGCTATCATGGGATTACGCTTCTCGCCCTCCCCTGGAAAGTATACTCCAGGGAGGTTCCGATCAATCGTCAAACCTTGGATTCAGGAGTAGCAGTGTGGCTTCCATTCTGGTCATGGAACATTGGACCAGATCTTTACCCTTGCGAAGTTGCTAAGGGGGTCGTGGGAGTTTGCCTCTTCAGTCTACAAGTGTTTTGTTGACTTGGAGAAGGTTTATGATTCTGTCCTGTGGGGGGTGCTGCGTGAGTATGGAGTGTCTGGGTTGCTATTAGGAGCGATCCAGTCCCTGTATAATGAAAGCAAAAGCTGTGTTCGCAATCTTGGCACAAAGTCAAGCTCAGCACGGGTTGGACTCCTCCAGGGCTGTCCCTTGTCTCCGATCCTGTTTGTAGTGTTTATGGACAGGATCTCAAGGCACAGTCCATGGAGAGGTTGTCTAGTTTGGGAACCATAGGGTCTCATCTCTGCTGTATGCAAATGATGTGGTTCTGTTGGTTTCGTCATGTCAAGACCTTAAGCGTGGACTGGGGCGGTTCACAGCCAAGTATGAAGCGGCTGAGATGAGAGTCAGTTCCTCTAAATCTGAAGCCATAGTTCTCAACTGGAAAAGGGTGAAATGCCCCCTCTGGGGGTGTGGGGGTGGTTTTGCCTCAAATGGAGGAGTCTCCACTGGGTGTCTTGTTCATGAGTGATGGCAGGATGGAATGGGAGATGGATGTGTGGTTTGGGGACTCATCCTCAGTAAGGGTGTTGCTTAGGTCATTTATATCCATTTATTTGACTAAGTCTGATCAGCTGTGGGAGCCAACTGTAAAGGGACTGCAGACAAACATGCGCGCATGTGCACACACACACACATACTATGTCTCTCTATCCTTGTGGGGACTTTCCATTGACTTCCATTCATTTTTTTAAAATTTTATATCCTAACCCTGACCATTTACCCCTAAAGCTAACCTCACAGGTTACCTGACTCTAACTAACCTAAACTCAATTCACACCTTGATCCTAAATCTAACCCCCGCACCCAAAATCAGCTTCCAAAGTTGTGGGGACCGGGCTTTGGTCCCCACAAGGAGCATCTGGTCCCCACAAGGCTGCATTTTCCTGAG
>NW_013952585.1:48653-51769 GCF_001266775.1 Austrofundulus limnaeus | reverse complement strand
ACACACACACACACACACATACTATGTCTCTCTATCCTTGTGGGAACTTTCCATTGACTTCCATTAATTTTTTTAGAAATTTTATATCCTAACCCTGACCATTTACCCTAAAGCTAACCTAAACTCAATTCATACCTTGGTCCTAAACCTAATCCCCACACCCAAAATCAGCCTCTGAAGTTGTGGGGACCAGGCTTTGGTCCCCACAAGGACCATCCGGTCCACACAAGGCTGCATTTTCCTGAGAAATTGTCCCCGCCAAGTAGCAGGAACAAGGCCACACACATACACGCACACACAAGAAATTTAATTGCCTTTCATGACAGCAAGCTATTATGGAAAAAAATGACCTTTTTCACATTTGTGTAACTTTTAGTACAATACTGTAAATAAATGTGATGAAACACATATACAGTAAGCATAAATTATAAGAATGGAGAAACTGACTTTTTTTTATTAAAGCTCATCATTTTGATCATTTTATAATATTTTCACTATCCTGATGTCCAGATCTTTGGGCCCTCCCACAACTAGTTTCAGCTTTAACTCTGTACAAAATGTGTTTTCACTGCTGTTAGCTGGATGAATCTCTGCAGAAAAATGACATGGCATTTTGTTTTAGGTGCCAGAAGAAACGCAGAACACAGGTCCTGAGGTTAGTGAGCTTCAGATGATGGCTGAGAGTCAAACCAACCCTGAGACACAGCAGAAGAACAGCAACAACCAGTCACACACAGGTCGGGACACACACCTGATCAGAAATGTGCATTCACATCATATAAACACTCACTGCTGTATATGCTACTTAGTTTCATAGGTTCATGTTGTTTTACAGAGAGCTCATTTCCAGGCGTTGCATTAAGCCACAGGCCCTTGAAAAGCGCATTACTGTGGATGTTAATTTAGATTTATGTGCACCACTGGGTTTTACAATCGACTATAATAATTTCAGGAATGATGATAATGCTGTCATAAATATAAATCTTTCAAATATTAATTTCCTGGAATGAGCTGATGAATTTAAGTGCACTCATTTAACAGTGAAAATTTGAGGTTTGAAAAGTGTGCAAATTATAGGGGTAAATAAAGTAGGTTAAGTGAAATAGGAGACATTTTTTTCACAGTCTTGTCCTGCTGTCTTAGTAGGACTGAACTCAGCCTGAGACTTGTCTGAGTTGTTGCACTCAATCTACGATGAGCACCCAGAGTATAGTTTGTACAGTACAGGGGTGTGATCAGTCCTATGTCCATCTGCTCCACTCAGAGATTGTTGCAATCCACATTTAAAGATGTAATACTGTATGCAAAAAGGTTTAAAAATTTTAAGATTCTAGGAAGCCTCAGTTTGCATTCTTATTGCAAGACCCACAAATATTGCTTCACCAATTTCTCTGAATCTGCTCTGAGCTCCAAGTCATCTGGGGGGGAAACCATATACAGTATGATGATGTGCTATTTTATCCTTTTTCCATTCTTTCTCTGTTTCTGTAGTCACAGCAGATGGCGATGTTTCCCAAAATGCAGAAGTGGATCTTTCCTGCAGTGGTTTGACTGAACTTGATCTTGGTGCAGATGAGGTTTTCATCGTCTCATCACCTGCTAGTCCGAGCAGGCTACCCTTCGCCCGTCATGCAGTAAGAACCAGTTTTCTGTCTTTGGATATTGCCTGGTTTTTAGGAGACCAACTGACCGATATACTGCATGCAGCAAAGCTTGATGGATAAAACTCTGGTTGGATGAGACCAATGCCTGGCCAAGAAAGTGTTCACCTGCATTTAACTAAGGTCTATGATGTGGGGTTGCTGCAGGTGGGCAGGTCTAGGTTCAGCAACAGTCTGTGCTCAAAGAATGAGGTCAGCTGACTACCTGAATATACTGAATGACCAGGTTATTCCATCAATGATTGTTTCTTCCCTGATGGCACGGACATATTCCAAGATGACAATGCCAGGATTCATGGGGCTCTTATTGTGAAAGAGTGGTTCAGGGAGCATGAGACATCATTTTCACACATGGACTGGCTCCACAGAGTCCACTGAGAATCTTTGGGATGTGCTGGAGAAGGTCAGACTCTACCATCATCAATGTAAGATCTTGGTGAAACATTAATGCAACACTGGATGGAGATACAGTAAATCTTGTGACGTTGCAGAAGCTTATTGAAACAATACCATGGAGAATGCATGCCATAATCAAAGCTAAAGGCGTTCCAACAGTGTGTGTGTGACCTTTTTTTTTTTTGGTGGTGATTTTTTGGCCGGGCAGTGTAGTTTTTTTAGCCTGTCTACAATTTTGGATTTCATTCATTATCTTCTGCCACTAAGGGTGGAGTGCTAATAGATTCGCCCACGTCTGTGTTAGTTCTTGTATGTGTTCTATTGTATGCACCATCAGCAAAATATCTTCTAAATCACAGAACAGGATTTGATCAAACTTTCCTTGGGTCGACATCTACAGCTGATTGATCTACAGCTTTGGTATCAATCCATTTTATGTTGACCTCAACATCTAATTGACAGTAGCTAACTCAAAAATTGGTATATCTCAGCCAGTTTTACACATATTGGGCTAAAATTTGACATGGTAGTAGCTGAGAGTCATTCACAACATGCACTCTGGAGTCTTCTAACTTTAATAGAAGTTTCTGTTATTTTCACAATAGTAGATACAGCTCACCTTGGCTCCTCCACCTTGCAGATATCATACCTAATTTCAACATTTTTAAATATAAAAACTTTCTCATTGACCATAGGCTACTGCAACTGTACAGTGATCACCTAGTTATGGTGTGTTCGCAAACAACAGTAAATAAACGTCTTAAGTTTTTTAGTTGGCAGATGAACAGTCTAGCTAATAACAGTCTAACTTCAACACCAGGAGAATGAAAGGTGTATCTCACCTGGCTTGTTCAACTCTTTCCAGAGTAAATATCTTAGTAGTTAACACCAATTTTTCTGACATTTTGTACCACCCTAATACACTGAAACCCTCTGCCTTTGGCAATCTCCCCACCTTTTTGTTCCACTAGCACCTGGTGAGTTGGCTCCGGTGGTGGGGGAGGAAGACGGTCAGACCTGGCAGGCCCAAACGTGTAGTGAGGGTCTGCTGGGAACGTC
>NW_013952585.1:28936-45311 GCF_001266775.1 Austrofundulus limnaeus | reverse complement strand
TTTCTTTTTTAAAAGACTATTTTATTCAAAAAGATTATATTATTTAGATGGTTTCAGCTCATATAATCATTTATTCTTCGTATTTGATCATTTAATAAATTACATTCATCCCAGAGCAGCTGTGTCACAGTATGGTCCTAAATATAAACAAGTTTAGCTAACCAAGAACCTTGTTTTTTGATACAATTGTGAATAAAATTTGTGGATATTTATGATGAATTAAAATAACATTTAAAGACATTCATCTAGAGAAAATGGCAAGTTGTTTTTATTTTTTTAAATATAATTTTCTTCATGGGGGTGATATTAAACAGAGAATCATATTTGCTTTAATATGTGGCAAACAAATGTTCTGTTAGAGTTAATGTGGTTTAATTAGAAGAACTCAAACAGTGAATCTCACAGAAAGACTCAGCGACGCGCTCCCRTCACAGCAGTCTCTCATCAAGAGGAGAGTTTGTCACTCACACAGAGTTGGACAGATCTGTTCGATAACAACGTTCTGAACAAATATTTAATATAAAGTTAGGTTTTACAGACCAAACTCTCTGGTAGTTCAGGAGCAAAGTGCAGGAGGAGATGTCAGGACTGATCTCCGTGGGTGCCCGGGAATAATCGGCGCCTATCAGCTTGAGTTGAGCTGCTGCTTCAACCAAACCAGCTCACACTGAAAGCCCCACCCTGCTTTGCTGTGATTGGATAAAATGGCTCTAGACTTAGTCTGATTTTTTGAAGGCAGTGTCTCAGTTTAATCTTTGTATCAGGGTCCCACTGTCCTAAGAGGCTTGGTGAGCACCGAACACGATCCAGTCTCACCAGTGCGGCTGGATTTTTAAATTTTTTTTTTAAAGAAATCAGGTCACATTTGCGACTAAACTGGTTGGACTCTAGAGCCCTGCTAGCTGTTGTTTTGACAATCTCAGGTATGCAAATGAGCTTCACGACATTCCATCTGGTGCGCTTTTTCTTTTTTCTTTTTTTTTTGGACCGCGCATGCGTACCACTTATGTGCAACTCTGGTTATACAGACAGACTCTGATATCATGGCTAACCAGAAACGGAGCTCAAAAGTGTGGGATCATTTTAAGAAAATGAAAGAGAAACTTGTGCAGTGCAATATCTGCAAGGCAGAACTTGCAGCCTTTGCAAGCCTTTCACAGCAATTATTTTTAGTCAGCATTTAGCTACAATCAAACAGTGGTTACATAATAGCAGCTGCATTCTGGCGCGATAAGCTGTATGTTTTATAATCAATTAACGTATGATTTGATTAGTCAACTAATCGAAAAAAATAACTGGTGATTAGTCGACTATAAAAATAATCATTTGTGGCATCCCTACTTTAGATATGTGTATTTTACATAAAAGTAAATAAACTGTTCTTTGTTTTGTTAAATAAAAAGGCTTTACATAAATTCACAGTGTATTTCAAAGTTCTAACAAAAGTCTGCTTTCTGCGTCATAGAAATCAAACGGCTCTCTATTTGAATTTGGATGGTATGAAGTGGACCGTTCATGAATTTTGCAACACAACTTGTGCAAAAGGCTATAACTGACAGTATGTCTAATGCTATTAAAATGGAACGTGAACTTGTTTATGTAATTGCAAAGCCACACTCTCAGTGGAATTGTTCTACTCACTTCATGGACACCAGCCAAGAACAAATAAATATTAGAGGTGGCAGAGCATTTTTTCCTTTGACTTCACCTAATGTTCCCAATAAGGCCGATACTATTATACCAGCGTACACAAAGTACATTCTAAAACTGTAAACTATGAGAACATAAATGGGAAATGGGGATAATTAAAAGGGAGGAGCTGTGAGGAAGCAGGCTTTTTTTTCCCTTGCTCTCTTTTGTACTCGTTTGGAATAAGAGCTGGCATAAAACAACTCTGGCAGCTTTTTGAAGGACTGGCAAGCCTTTCTGCAGCCTAGGGTAATGGAGTATTATCTACAGAGCCAGATTCCCAGCTCAGAGTGTGTGTGTGTGTGTGTGTGTGTGTGTGTTTGAGTGTTGCTGTGTGTCATGCATGCTTTGGCACGCAGTGTGTGGTCTGCCTGTGTGTGTCCTCAATTCAGACGCTCATGTAAATAATGTCTGGGAAATGTTGCGAGGACTAGAACGTTTGTTGGAAACTATAAAATTATCTTGAACATATTCACACTTTAAAACCAACACAATATTGTATTGTCTGGTAGTTTTATTTCTTTTATTTTAGTTTGTTTGTTTATTTGTTTATCTGATCCAGTCTTTTAATCGCTGTCTAAAAGTTGTCTGGTTTTGTTCAACTCGTTCTGTTTTTTCTCCCAAGTAGCACGTACTAAGCTTTTCCAAGTACCCCTGAATTTTCTCCAACCCTACTTTGGGAACCACGGGTTGGAAGTGACTGCAGCTGCTAATTCTCGCCTCATGTGTAAAATTTGAAAGTTACCATTGTGTTTTGCGGCTTTGCAGAGAAAAAGAACATTTTAATTAAACCCCTCACTAATTCTAGTCTAGACAAAACTAGCTGTTAGCAACTCTGTGGGAAGGATTATTTCTCTCCGATGAGTGAGGCCGCTAAACCTCTCTTTCCCCTGATTAACAGCAGCTGATCGGAAAAATAAAATAACATTAGCACGTTCAACCACTTCCGGTAATAAATAAAGTTAAATAAGAAACATACGTTTGTATGGTTTCCTGACAATAGAAGTGTGTGTGCAAATTGCCACAAAAGAAATATTATTTCAAACCCCTGCTGTTCGTTTGAGTTTACCAAAAAAAAATTTGTACAAAAACAAAACAAGCTCGTTTGAATGGCTGCATAACTGAGTAAGTTCAGCTTACTGACACACTTCCTTCCTGTTCATCCATCAATGTAGTACACAGCTAGTGTATTTGGAGGCATTCAGGTGTAAGCCTGCTTGTAGCAGGTGCCACCAACACATTACTGTCTCCTAATTTTCCTAAAGCAAGTTTTTGTTGCTGGGTGCCGTGGAACTGACAGCTGACAGAGCAAATGATAAAGAACACTTGTAAATGTTTTATCAGTGTTTGATTTGGACACTTGCGATGCACAAAAAAAATAAAGTATTTGCAAATCAGATCATATTTTCTGTTTTTTTTTTTTTTTTTAAGCCTGAGGCAGAGCAGTACTTGTGTTTATGTCTGAGAACGGTTTTTCAGTCATTACTCAAAAATGCATTATTGAGAAACAAACTTGTTGTTTGGTGCAGGTCAATGATTTTTCTGCTGCAGTTGAGTGGGTGAGCATAATGCTGCCTTTGATATGAGCTATTTATGTTGTGTGTTCATCATTTATTCTAATTTGCTCACCGTTGCTGAGCTACTCATCTATTAACCTTTGCACATGCGATGAAATTTGCAGAGCACAGACTGTACATCAAACAAACAGCTGATTGATTTTTAGTTTATTGTTATTTAAGGTCAGGTCACGAAAACATGAGGCCTGGGAGGAAAACCCAAAAACCTCACACCCCAGAGACACTCTCCAGCTTCTCCTGCAAAATCTTAAGTTATAGCCATGCCAGAAGGGCTGTGCCTTCTTTCCAATGAGTTCTGAGTTCGCCCTAAGTTGTCCTCTCAGTATTCCTTGCCCACAAACCCTGAAAAGAGAAACTACCAGAAGGTTTTCTTATGAAACGCTTGAACCATCTGAGCAGATTCCTTTTGATGTAAAAACACTGCAGCTTTACTCCAAGTTCCTTTGGAATCACAGAACTCCTCATCCCGTCTTTAAGGATGACCCTAAACACCCTCTGGAGGAACCTTATTTCAGCTTGGATACAAATTCTTGTTCTTTTGTTTACGACTCAGTTCTCATGACCCCGGGTGAGAAAACAAAACTGAATCAGTACATTCAAAGCCTCACCTACTGGTTCAGAGACCAAAGCAATATTTCATTACTGCCAACGATGCTCCTCACGCTCATCTTTTGTAGAATGGACACCACAACTTGGTGACTCCTAACCTGATCCTGGGAGCTGTTTTGTCAAGGCATTAGAGCAATTCAGAGACTTTGATGCAAGAACACCATTGTAAAAAAAAAAAGCACTTCATGCTGAACAGGATAACTAAGAAACCCCTTGGAACCTGTCCTATGGGTGAAGCTTGTTAGTGAGAACATGGTGGTCAAGGCTTGACTTCACGCTTAGCTTCCAGAAGCTGTACCATCATCACATCAGCCCATCATTAGTGGGGAAGAAAGTTAAGGTTTTCTGCTGCATAATCCAGTAGGCAGGGTCTGCAGTGCCTTTGCAGTATTTTATGCTCACGGATATTTACAATAAGCTGTTTGGCTTCAGTACAGAAGCTTTGGCATGATTTTCTACAGGCACAACCCACATACTTAACTTGGCCCCTCTATCAGCAAATTAATTTACTGAACAAATGTGGCACCATTTAAGGGGAAATAAACAGGCTTTCTAATATTGCCTAGAATCATTGTAAAAACCAGGACTTCAAAAACCAAATTCAAATTTTCTTACTTTTTGTTCCGTTTAGTTGCAGTCAATACCACACAGCTCTAGAAACCATACTCTTTGAGATGGTATGGACTCTCCTACACTCCTGAGTTAACCAGGAGTGGGGTAACTGACAAATTCTCAGCTCAGTGTTGAAGCTCTCCCCATGTAGGGTTGCTTCTTGCAGCCGTAAGTTGCAGAAGGGAAGGTTTTGACTGTTTATACAGCCAAATACACATGGGATTACCAATCCTCCCTGGAGTCTCTAGACGATGTCCAGGAGATATCTGGGAATTCCAGCATTCTTCTTAGGAACTTAAACATCAGTGTGAGCAATGATTGTTGTTGAATGGGAGAACTAGTTTCTGTGATGAATTTGATGATCATAACAAAAAAAAGTTCAAGCATGTTCCATAATTGTACTTGATAGCAGGTCATTACTGGTCAAAGGTTGATGACTTTGAACAAATACCACTTGCACATTTTGTTTTTTTTAAAGAGCAGATTCTTTTTCTTGTCCGTCCTTCCAAACAAGCCCTACTTGTTCAGCCTTTTTCTAATTGTAATCATGTTTAGCCTTTACTGTGCTCACGTCAGTCTGTAGTTCATCTGATTAACTGAACATGGCTGCCACTTACCCTCCTAATTTCAAGCAGTTGTGGTAGACAGATTTTCTACACACTGCTTCTTAAATAACAATCATGTAATGTGCTATATAATGCACTATTTTACCACAATTCTTTTATTTCCCCCTGCATCCGTCTTAATGGTCATTTTCTTCTTGATGATTTCTGTTTCCTTACAGCGAGAGAGGTTCCTGCGACACAGCGACACCGGTCCCGGCCCTTCATGCGACTGGCTGTCGACAGACCCCAACGCCTCCCCTGCCGGTGCCAGATCCCTGAAAGAAGGCAGCAGTGCCTGTTCCAGGCCAAGAGCATGGAGCGTCCGCACCTTCCAGGACTTCCTCCCTCCACTGCCGCAGCTTCACAAGAAGTGGTGTAGCTGGAACTCCACCAGTCCCTTCACCAAGCTGATGGATAGCGTCAGTACTCGGGCTTTTTCATTGTTTTTACTGTATGCTCACTGATGTTTACGGTATGCTGGAATGTTGATGAGGTGTTGTGTGCTCATTACTTATGGCGTCTTAAATTTTATTTAGAGAAACGAGCAGGATTTGGTTCTAATGATTTATGGTTGTCTTCACAAGTACACTATTATTAATGAAAGGTGATTTCCTAATGTGTCTCGTTTTAGGCTCCATCCAGTTTGGCTGCGGACTGCAGAGGGAACGGCAGGAAGGTTTTCTCTGATGTTCACCTGGAGGTCCAGGCAGACGCCGGAACCTTTTCTGATTCGCCCGTCAGCAACGCCTCCTACCCGCTCACACAGCACTCACAAAGGCAGCGGCGTCTCAACTCCACCAGCAACTTGCGCCTCTCGCGATTCACAGGACCTTGCCTTGGCCTCCTTTCAGAGATGAAAGACCCGCCGAAGGGGTCCGGGGTGAGTCCAGGCCCACCGTCAGAGCCCAACTCTCCCTCCTCCACCCAGTGTCAGATTGAGAGTGGCCAAGCTGTGAAGGGTCGTGAGTTTCCAGGTGACGGCGATCACATCAGCGTTCCAGTGTTTGCTATATCTGAAGAGGAGGACCAGCAGCCTCTGGTCTCAGCCGAACACCTGGACCTGACCTCTGCCCCCGCGTTGCAGAACGGACGGGTCAAGGGGCCGTATGAGAGCAAGAGGCCTCCCGTCGGGAGCCTCAGCCCCAAACGGGCCAGACCCGAGTGGAGGCCGTGGGGGAGCCAGGTGTCTGGAGGGGTTGGTCCGCACTCTTTCAGTACATTTACCGACTCGCATGCAGCGAACGTGGGCCAGCCTGCTCTCGGTCTGTCTGCAGGGCTGTGCACCGTCATGAACCACATGTGACAGCCCTGAGTGAGAGACTCCTGGGCCACTTCTTCACTACTCAACTTTTAGTGTCACTTTTAAATACAACATGTCTTCCTTTCTGACATCAACTTTACAGAGTTATTCCTTTTTCACTAGGTCTTTGTTGGAACATTATTCAGTTTTTATAAAATTGCTCAAGGACAAAGTAAATGCTGCTTTTTTATATACCAAGGCACTGACTGATGTTCAAAGAAAGAGGACTTCCTTGTTGTTAAACTGTACCATCGCTGCATCTATTAGAGCACCTTTAACCAGCTATTTGAACATTTTATTGCAATTGGATTAGTTTCCTCACTCCAGCTGTTGTACTTTGCATTAATCCTTACTGTCAGTGTTGAACGGTGCTRCTCACTGCAGCCTTTATGTAGTTTCTTTGGCCCAAGCCTACAAAAGGATCATACAGTGTCTAGTTACCCAAAAGTATTCTGTAGATCATTTATATCAATGTTTTATGTATATTTCTAAGATCAACAATGGATTATAAAAGGGAAATTTAAAGTATTAATATACACCATTAGGTAGTATGGTATGGAGAATAGTATGGTAACACAATAGCATTTACTAGTTTATTGTAAAGTTTCAATAAAGACTTTAAAACATTTTGTGTCTTTAACAAAAAGAAATTCAGTTCTTTCAAACACTTCATGTTTATCCTATATTTTTTACACATCTTTAGTGTTCATGTGAATTTTCTTGTAATTTATCAAACAGCTAAGAGTACAAACTAAAATCCAAGTGAAATATTCATGATAAAACTAAATATACTTTGACAAAAAAAACAACTTCCAGGTTTAATAGTTTTTTATTATAGTTAAACTGGCAAATTGGAAAATACATTAGTTAAGATTGAACATTTTTATCATGTATTAGTAAAACTTAAGTCTGTACGTGCTTCATGCTACTCTGAAATATCTTCCAAAATGATTATCTAGATTTTAAAATAGTGCATCACACAAACTTTACAGGCATCAGTATAAAGATCTGTCACTGAAAATCCAAGCACAGGTTTTATTCTGGGGTCTGAATTGRACTGATACCCCCTTCAGACCCTAATTCATGGAAGCTGACATGAGGTAGAATAAACCTTTTTATTTTTTAATCCTGAGCAGCTCAGTCCAAACGTTTACAGAAAAAGGTGAGCAAACCTACACCTCAGTATAAAACTACAGACACCCATCAGTCCAGGCAGAAAGCAAAGTAAACCCTCTAAATGCCAGTTTCTGATTGGAGCGGCTCGGGACTGTTGTCAGCTCAGGGCGAGCAGATTTCCTGTAGAACATAATTAAAACTTGTCGGGGGTGGGGATGATGAGGGGCTGAGCTGCTATGGAATGTCGACATAAACCCAGCATGAATGAAAATAATAATTAAAAAAAGTATACTGGAAATGATCCACCACCTTACTTATACTGCTAATGAGCCTACTACTGAATGAAACCTAAGCAAAAATATAAAAAAGTGCCCATTCAAAGAGTTCCTGCCCAACAAATAAAAACCGACCACTAAAAAACAAAACACCAATATTCACCATTAAAAATCACCAAAAGTTAAATATATCAAAAGTTACTATTTATATAACTAATAAAATCTTCATCTCTAGAAATTTTCTCCCTTTTTTTTTTAAATCAAACATTTAATTTTGGAATGAACCTTCATATGATTGAGCTTTCATTGCACACGCTGCACAGGATTTTCACTGATAAACTTCAAACTGGCAACTAAGCCTTAAATGTGTGCAAATATTAAACTAATTATTCTTGCAAATCAATTAAAATAAAACAAAAAAATTGCACAAAATGTACTAGAGACCTGCAACAAACTGCTTTGACTGTTTTCCACTTCACATCCACCAGCGTTTATAACAGACTATAAACAAAGAAGGTTGTGAAGATTACATTTTATTCTAATATACAAGGCCTCAAGCTCCTCTGGAAGTTGTGACTTTTTTAAGGCAAATAAAACAATTTTACAAACTGATTAGTCTAACTTTGTACATTATCATCCAGATTTAGATGTTTATTTTTAAACATCGGTGATGATAGTCTTAAGTTCAGTGCTTTATAACCCTCACTGTTTTCCTTTTTTTTTTTTGACATCAAAATCCTTTAATGTGGCTAACCTGGGAGTAAAACCTAACAGCAGCTTTGTGTACCTGAGAAGTAGGAAATCTGAACAAAAATGCTGATGGGTTGAGGTAAGTGAGAAGTGGATCGTGACATGTTCTCATCATTCTTTAAGCTATGTGCTGCAGAGTGTTCAAACTTTTGACCTGCATCACTTAAACGTTCAGATTAGATGTTTCTTGTGCTTTCAATCCACGTGGGACAGCCGTGCRTTTCATCACAGATTAGCCCTGACTGCAGGGGCCATAGGAAAGTGTCCCTTTTTTCTCCATGTTAAATCACCTTGGAGATGATTATCCAGAACAAAGCACACAGCAGAGGCCCCCTCTGCCTTCTGACAGCATGACAACACATTGATCTCCTTCCCACAGACATGAAATCCTATACAAATATCACATGGGATTACAGACCTGACCTCGTACGTGAGTGAGGGGCTTTGACGTGGCTTTTTGCTCCTGCCTGGGAACATGGTTATGCCCTGATTAAACAGGCGGTGGCACTTTGCTTAAAGTTAGCGTGCAGCTAAAGAGCAGTTTGTTTAGCACGTCCTGGTTAAAAGTAATACATAAAAGAAATATTTTTTTAAAATACTAATAATCACTTCACGGTWACCCTATCCAAACTTTATCTGCATTACGTTGGAGGCCCTGAATTTTACATTCAGTAAGTAATGAGAGCATTAAAATTATTCTATTGCAGAAACAGTAAATCCATGAGGTACTTTACGGGTGGCCATAAAACAGGAGTACATATTTAGGAAGCACTTTGAGTCATTCCACCAAAAAACTGACCTGCTTTATCATAAAGTGGTTTAAACGATTCATCGATATGTGACATAAAACTGAGGTAACAGCTTTTGCTGTTCAACCAACAAGCTCTGTGTTCAGCCTTTCCAAAGACTTTTAATACATTAATAAAATGTGCATAGCATTTTCAAAGTTGACCACTATTGTAAATGGACACTGACAGTATTATGTGCATAGGGTTATTGCATAAGGCTATAATAGACACAAGCAAACTTAAGATAGTGTTTCCCACCCTGTGCACAAGATGCAGATTTATCCTCATCTGACACAGTGGAGAAGAAACGAGCCTCTGGCTCCTTCAGCTCTTGAAACGTGTCTGCTCACATATGTGGTTGAATTTCCTGAAAWTAGAGAAAAATAAAAATGTACAAAAAGGTTTTGCGTGTCGAAGGAGAGACGACTTAAAACTTGCATAAAATCTCAACAGTAGAAACTGTGGAACTTTGTAGAAGGGCTCCCCCTAGTGTAGAAAAGGTGAAACCCATGCAGACCAGTCACATCTGACATGATTGTCTGAAGTAGCACCAACACTAGGGTCGGACAATATTGGCAAAAAATAAATTAAAAATATTCAATTGAGATTAGCTGTAGCATTTAGTCAATAACTATTAATAAGACAATTAACAGATGACAATTACACTGCAGATTTTTGACTCCTAATCAGTTACACTGTGTTCTAAAATTATACTAACAAATCATCAGTCAAACTCACTTTTTTCTTTTCTTTCATTTTTAATAGTGCATTATGACACAGGCTCACATGCGTGCTTGATAGTGAGAGGGTTGCACACAAAAACACATCACATGGCACTAGCAGAAGTAACTGCAAAGTGTTGACGATTAATTTCACACGATACAATTTTGCCCAACCCTAGTCAGCACTGGTCTCAGCRTTTTGTGGGGTTAGCTGTACAGTGCATCCGGAAAGTATTCACAGGGCTTCACTTTTTCCAAATTTATGTTACAGCCTTATTCCAAACTGTATTAAATTAATCTCTTTCCTCAAAATTCTACACAAAATACCCCATTATGACCATATGAAAAACATTTTCTTGAGAGCTTTGAAAATTTATTAAAACTAAAAAACAAATAAATCATATTTACATAAGTATTCACAGCCTTTGCTTAATACTATGTAGAACCACCTTTGGCAGCAACTACAGCCTCAAGTCTTTTTGAATATGATGCCACAAGCTTGGCACACCTATATTTAGGCAGTTTTGCCCATTCTTCTTTGCAGTACCTCTGAAGCTCCATCAGGTTGGATGGGAGACGTCTGTGCACGGCCATATTCAGATCTCTCCAGAGATGTTCAATCGGATTCAAGTCTGGGCCACTCCAGGACATTCACAGAGTGGTCCTGAAGCCACTCCTTTGTGATCTTGGCTGTGTTCTTCAGGTCGTTGTCCTGTTGAAAAATGAACCGTCGCCCCAGTCTGAGTTCAAGAGCGCTCTGGAGCAGGTTTTCATCCAGGATGACTCTGTACATTGCTGCATTCATCTTTCCCTCTATCCTGACTAGTCTGCCAGTTCTTGCTGCTTAAAACATCCCCATAGCATGATGCTGCCACCACCATGCTTGACTGAAGGGTGGTATTGGCCTCGTGATGAGCAGTGCCTGGTTTCCTCCAAACATGACGCCTGGCATTCACACCAAAGAGTTCAATCTTTGTCCCATCAGACCAGAGAATTTTGTTTCTCATGGTCTGAGAGTCCTTCAGGTGCCTTTTGGCAAATTATGGGCTGCCTTGTGCCTTTTACTAAAGAGTGGCTTTCGCCTGGTCACTCTGCCATAAAGGCCTGATTGGTGGATTGCTGCAGAGATGGTTGTCCTTCTGCAAGGTTCTCCTCTCTCCACGGAGGAACACTGGAGCTCTGACAGAGTGACCATCGGGTTCTTGGTCACCTCCCTGACCAAGGCTCTTCTCCCTCGATCGCTCAATTTAGATGGCCGGCCAGCTCTAGGAAGAGTCCTGGTGGTTCCAAACTTCTTCCATTTAAGAATGATGGAGGCCACTGTGCTCACTGGGACCTTCAAAGCAGCAGAATTTTTTCTGTATCCTTCCCCAGATTTGTGCCTCAAAACAATTTGGTCTCAATTCCTTTGACTTCATACTTGGTGTTTGCGCTCTGACACGCAGTCAACTGTGGGACCTTATATAGACAGGTGTGTGCCTTCCCAAATCATGTCCAATCAACTGGATTTATCACAGGTGGACTCCATTAAAGCTGTAGAAGCATCTCAAGCATGATCAGTGGAAACAGGATGCACCTGAGCTCTATTTTGAGCTTCATGGCGAAGGCTGTGAATACTTACGTACATGTGATTTCTTAGTTTTTTATTTTTAATAAATTTTCAGAACTCTCAAGAAAACTTTTTTTACATGGTCATAATGGGGTATTTTGTGTAGAATTTTGAGGAAAGAGATTAATTTAATACAATCTAGAATAAGGCTGCAAYGGAACAAAATGTGGAAAAAGTGAAGCACTGTGAATACTTTCCGGATGCACTGTATTTATAGTTATTTTATATTTTTTACTACTTATATCTGACTCCAATATTATTTACAGCTTTAAAACATTTGTGAACAAAGGAAGTTGTAGTGTCATAGTAAAATTTTTTAATGTGTAAATTTAAAAATGTGTTTTTGTACTTTTTGTTGGTCAGATGATATCAATMGTCTTAATGATTTATACTGACTGTCATGGACTCACTGCACAGAGAGCAGCTACTTAAACTGAAATGAGTTTTCTGTTACATTTTGCATCCACTAAGACTTACATTGCATGATGAGCCTTCACCTGTGTGCGACAGTTGCGTCCCCAGTAACAGTCGGGGCGAGATGTGACTGCAGCTGAGGGCCAAACATCAAAAAGCTGTCATGAATGGATAAAGCAGGAACACTTGTATACTCTGTATATTTAAAGAACTGCGCAGAACTTTCTGACCTGGCAGTTCCGATGGAGGGATGTTCTGTCTGTATTTGTAGGCCAGCTCCTTAAAGGTTGTCAGACCGCAGCAGAAACAAAGGATGGTGCTCGCAGAGATCCGACAATCTGACCCAGAGAGGATTCAACAATTCAGGTGGTTTATGAGTGGGGCCGTGATTTTTATTTTTTTAAATAAAGGAGTCTGCATGTTTGCACAACCAAGACTGAACAAAGATATAATTTAGTGTTTGCTCAGAGYGCCCACCTGTCAGGAAGTAGTTTCCCTGCTGCAAACCCTGCAAAGACTCCTGCAGTAGATCTTTCCACGACTTCCCTCTGGAGGACAGGTAGTTCTGGTGGAAGGACAGAAACAAAAAGAGTTTTTAAAATTCATAAAAACTATATATGCAATGGCATAATCTAGTGAGCAAAGCAAAATTTAGCATACAAATAATGTGTGTTGAACTATTGGTTTAAACGTGCAATGTATATTAAAGTAGCTAGTAAAAAAAAGAAGCATATTCTCACAATATGAAGGCTTACTTTTAGGATCTCTGATTCATAACTATTGTAGTTCAGTATATTATCCAGGCACTTGTCAGTCAGATTGATCTCTGAAAAATAAAATAATATGTACTTTAGCTGCAACACATTTTGTAGCCAACACAAAAAGTTATTGTGAAAAGTCACAACACTGTAGGAGAATATCTACTGCTGGACTGTTTTGGGTTTCATGATTACTTTAAACTGTTGAAAACCATAAATACAAGTGTTTTAATAACTTTGGACAGTTTTTTTCATTAGAACACGACTTTTGCACAGTTCAGTTCAGTTATCTGTTTGGGTTAATGAATACCTACCACTAAATCGAGTCAGACATCCTCGACAGCCARTCCTCGGGCAACCCCAGTACATATGACAGAAAGGTCGCTGGCACAGCGTACCTGTCAGCACAACACACCGTGTAAATACTTGAACTAGCAGATCGTTTTCCTTCAAGTAACTCTGTACATTCAATTAGCTTTGAGTTAGAAAACATTTCACACAGTCACTGCTGTTGAATGATAGTGTAGTTTTAATTGTCTACGGCACAGATAACATATATTTGGACTAATGGTTGTTTGGAGAACTCACACTGTTGAGAAATAATCTGCTGGTTGTTCAGCTCGGCCAGTCGGTCTGGCATGGGCTGGAGGCAGCAAGTGCAGAAGAGATGGAAGCCCTGAGGGGGACAGTGGTACTCCTGAGGTGCTGCTGAGGAGACACATGTGAAAGGAGCTTTTCAGACAAACAAAGCTGTGAGAGAACACATTAGGGATGGCGTGATTTTTGATTCAATCCTCTATCGGCGATTGAAGGGTTGGAATGTGATTTTTTTTTAAGGGCGATCTTTATTAATTAATTAAATGCCGTGCCAGGGATGTAAAATAATTTTTAAATGCGCCCTTCTCTGTAAATTAAAATGTTTTAATCATCATCAATTTGATCTGTGCAAACGAGGGAATAAAACGCGTCTTTTTTTTCTCGGAGTCTGTGCCAACATGCGCAGCTCCTCTTCACGTCTCTTTTCTCGTTATCTTCTTGCTTTGGTGCGCCACAATTGACCCAAATAGAGCTATATTATTACGTTTAGTAACAAAACAAATAATCCATGACAATCATACATTTGAACAAATAACTTTAACCAGTTCCAAACCGGACCGGAGCGCACTGCCTCACCCCTGCTTTTCCCCGTCACTCTGGGCTCTGGTGTGTGTGTGTTTGAAGCACGGGTCGAACTTTTCACCCCCCTCCACATAAGAACACATACTTGGTCAGATGTCTGAGGGAGTGTTTGTTTGTGCTGAAAGCGCTCAGACGCTGCGTTTGCTTCAACCCCTCGCTTAAAAAAAAAWGAGAGAMAAAAGGCGACTCGTTCCCAGGAAGCAACGATTTATAAAGATAGTCAAAACGAGTCAAACGGCCAAAACCTCATAAAAGGGGATAAAACAGAYGATTTTCACAATAAAATCTGACTGATAAAACTTTTGAGCTTAATCCTGGACCAGTTTGTGGATAAACAACGTCAGACTTTTTTTTTCCGCATTGGACTCCACCGGTAGAGAAATGCCATGCAGTGACGTGTGCTGCAGCAGGAGGGGGGTTTCCCRGCRTGGGGTGTCTCAGGAATGTCATTCGGAAAGAAAGACGAGCACAAAATAAGCAACTCACGTTAAAAGATAAACCCAAAAAACCGCAACCTGCGATTCAAGGAATTTACAAGCGACTTTAGAAAAAATGAAGCCGTCACTTATAATAAGCGGACCTGTGTGTTTTTTCTTCTTCTTTTTTTTTAACAACGTAACTGCGCATGCCTTATCAGCCGACTGGATCATCTACCGGCAATAGCAGTGACCATGATCTTATGATCTGAAAATAGGGCCGATTTCCCATCTGTAGAACAGATCTGTCATGATGCAGTTTTGAACGTCTTTGTCTAACAGGAGTGTTTATAGTCGAGGAAAACATGMGGGGGACAAATGATCAGAATTCCTCCCTCTGCAGCACACGTCACACGCACAGCTGAGCATAGAAACAACAGTGACAGCAGGATAAGACGGAGGTTTTTGATTTTTTTTCTCCACTCGACGATGTATTGGACGCTGGAGGAGAAGCTCGTGTTTTTGGATGAGGAGTTGTCGGAGAAGAAAGATYTGGTATTTCTCTTGCTAACCACCGAGATGGAAAGAAGTCATGGACAAGAGTTCACCCGCTTAACAGGACCAGAGCTGCTCCTCGAAGCTGTCCATCTTGCTACTATAACAACCGGCTCCTGGGAGCGGACCATTACGCTGAATGACGTGCAGAAGAAATATGATCTGTTCCACATAAACAAACACGCCCACCAAGTTCTGACCAAGCACACATGGCGCGTTCTGATGTACAAGACAGGGTGTCAGTGGAGGGTAACAGATAGAAGCTATGCAATATTAGTCATGCAACAGCACAAGAGATAACAAATGAAAGCATGAAGACCTCCATATACTCCATCCAAACTGCCAAAATAGGCTCATCGTTGCAGTTGCACAGGGATGGGTACCGAAACCCAATATTGTTTCAGCGCTGGTTCCATGTGATTAATTTGACTGGATCATTAAGCTCCAGCCTTAACAGTGTTGTTAACGATACCAAAATACTGGTTTGACAAGTGAAAACATCTGATGTTTTCTGCCTCCATTTTGCACACAACTGTAAAAACCTGACATGCTGTTAAAGCAATGCTAATTAAAATTGCACGTGCAAATAAAATTGTTCTATATTGTTCTAAAATAAGAACATTGCATTTTCATCATTTATTTTTGGGATTATTCCCGTTAGAAAAGCATCAATAAGAGGATCGTTAAAATACCGGATCGTTAAGCAAGAGCAGATCTTTAACCGGGACAGATTTGTGAACAAATAACAGCAGATACAAACATTTTTTTCCCCAGAGTGTAGACTCCAGCAGGAAGAAACCCTGTGCAGTGACGGATCTCATAGCCGTAGAGTTTTCCAGGAGCTCAGCACAGTGTGTCTCAGGGGTTATGAAAGGTGTGTGTGAAAACGAACGTCGAACAACCAGGTGACCACGCATCGACTGTTTGGTTTCATATAGAGTACAATGGGGCCCTTTAATGCAGCAGTTAGCTCAAACTGTGGGCTGAGCCCCAGGGTTCGACAAATCCTACTGCCCGACTGCCCGGGGCAGGTAAAACTCAGAGTTGGGCAGGTGTGTGTCCTCAGGCAGGCAAACAATTTTTTTTGTTTTTTTATAGGGTCATTTATTCAAAATATTCTGAAAATAAATGAAGAAATATAGCGTTTAAAAACACGTATAGAAAGAATAAACCCTCAAATGTCCCTCTCCCTTGTAGAACAGTTACGTCTTGCGTTGTGTCGCGGAATCATTTCCTCCCTCCTGCTGCACGTCTCGCAGAGTGAAGCTTTAACAACCACAGTTTTTTTCACACCCAAGTTGTCTGAGAAAAAATTTGTTTCATATGTATTGTTACCCACAGAGATGATAAAAAGATGTGGACGTTCGTTCAGTCATAAATCCATCTTGCTAATGTCGCTTG
>NW_013952585.1:24975-27752 GCF_001266775.1 Austrofundulus limnaeus | reverse complement strand
TGCCCATTTCTCCATACACCACTTTTGGACTTAATCCTTGTTTCGATGTGATGGGTCACATATACGATTCAATTAATGCAAACTGCAGACTTTCATGTTCTGTAAATTGTATTTAAAACAAAGCTGCTGCTGTTGACCATTCTGTTTTTAGAAGCAGCCCTCACAAGGCCAGCACTCTAGGGGAAAATTGACTGACTGTTAGTGACTCAGTCCGACTAAATCAGATGTCATATATTATGTACTTCTGTACAACCATGTTAATGTTTTTGTAGGACAAATACAGTACACGTTTTTCTTATATTTTATCAAATTTTGAACATTTTTGTTTCAGGCAGGTAGACTTTCATGTCGGGCAAGTAAAAAAGAAAATCTCTTCGAACCCTGTTGAGCCCTCTCGGAGTGCTCAGGAGGAGTCTTAGGGTGTGACGTGGGGCTGTGTGTGGCGGCAGCGACACCACTCAATACACGTGTGAGGCTGAAATTACTTTCCAAAGCCTCATGCTAAAGACCTAAAACAACAGAAYACGTTAAAGCAGCTGCTAAAGAACCTAAAGTTAAAAACCTACAGAGTTACACTCACCTGAGGTCTGATCAGAGGATGTTGAGGGTTGTTCTCCCATTGGCTTTGCTGCTCCCTCCTCACTTGGTGATTTGGGTGGTGGAGGTACAGCCAGAGGAGTTGCAAGAGGAGAGAACCAGTGGTTTGAACTTGTAGCAAACAGCACTTGGTTCATATGCCTCATGTAGCCAGGACACTGTCTGCACATCACAAGAGGCTGACTGGGGATGAAAACGACAAAAGAAAGTTACGTTCTGTGATTTTATTCCCACAAACGCTTTTATTTACTTCACTGTCCTAAAAGGTGGACCTCAACCTGAAATCCAAGCCTCTATATGGAGCGTCATGGATCACAGGTTAAATTTAATTAAGTTGAATTAAAGRTAAAGTTTTAATAGGCGAGCTGTTCTTTACATGGTGTAATGATGTGGAAAAATACTGCAGCTGTGAATATGAGATACGTCCTGCTTGCTTCAGTATCAAACAAATATTTCCATAAGTTAACAAACAAGATTCTGAACCGCTTACTTCAGTGGTAGGAATATTTTCAAATACAGCAAAAAAKATAATTTTTTTTGACATTTGTCTTATTTTGTTTGCACTATTAGGATAGAAAAAGACCCTGACAGAAGTTAGCTTACTGTACTTGCAAGCTCACATTCAAGTGGCTGCACTGCAGAACAGATGGTGGTGAGGGAGTTAAAAAATAATGATCACAGAGCTGTTCTCTGGACACTCCTAAACAAACTTAGGTTTAATTAAAACAGATCAGTCACTACGAAGCTGTGACACAGCTTTCACTAACAAGAAGCTTTGAAAAACACGTCTGAAGTTCTGTCGTGTGAACTGATATGTGTTGAAGCTTTTGCATCAGCTTCACAAAAGACAAACAATACAAAACACAAAACAATAAGTGATTCTTTTTATTTTAACGAACTGACTTTCATATATCTGGAGACAGGGCAAAATATTCATAAAGAAAAGTTTCTGCAGTGTTTCTCATATTAATGGTTTAAATGTTATTAAATTAAAAAGTTATATTCAAAATTTGTGATTGGTCGCCAAATACCAGGTACATTCGTTTACCCGCTTAAGTCWGCTCCAACACACCTGAGCAGTGACCCTCCACCAGACTACAGCCAGACTAACAGGTCAATCCTGTGATGAAGTTAAACTGTGAATTACATTCAGTATAACTRTAAAACTATTGGAGTAAACTTTCAAACTGCACTGTGATTCTTTTTATCTTAGATTTCATACTTTGTGATAAATGCCTTTGGTATAAAAAAAATTGAAATAATTCTATTGCCTGATGTCTGAGGAGTCGCTGTCATTGTCAGAGAGCTCCAAGAGGTAATCCGAGCTGCCCTCCTCATCAGAGTAAGAGCGCTCAACTTTTGGCTGCAACATGTCCTGAGTTATCTTGTTTCGGCTGTCCATGCTCCTCAGGTCCTCCTTGCTGCGACACTTCTCTGTTGGACACAAGACAATGTCGGTGTCTTTTCCTGTGGGATAAATCTTGTGCCAGCAGGAATTGAAGTTGAATTGCTCAGACTGAATGTGAATGTGCATAATTTGAAATTGAATGCATTGGTTTGAAAATAAATTTCACTAAATTGAAACTGAATTCAAAGTTTTGAATTTGAATTCATTTGCTTTGAAACTGCTTTTTTTGGTTTATTAAAAATTCAGTTTGTCTACTTTCACTTTCAGTTCCAAAATTCAGATTTTTGTGTCGCACATCCTGGTCCTTGAGAAAGCCAGCCAGAGTAATCAAACACAGATCCACAGATTTACGTTTCACTTTGGTGAAGTTTCCCTTCTGTAATGTAACAGAGTTGATAGAATCCACCGTAAACGTGACAAAAACAGACAGTTAGTTTATTGCAGTGATTAATTTTACCTATAGAAAATGTTACATTTACATGCCGTCATGGATCAGTCAGTAGCAGCATCTGATCCATGTGATCCATGATGTGATGTAAATGTAGCATTATCTATAGGTAAAATTAATCACTGCAATAAACTGTCTGTTTTTCACTTTTCACTAATTTACAGGCCAGCGGTCACTCTTTCAGAGATGAGGATGTTCTCATTCTTGATAGAGAGGAACGTTGGTTTGAGAGAGGAGTAAAAGTGTAGCAATTTGAGTTTTTCACCAGCAGTTTCCTGGTTGGCCAAGGCGTTAATCAGCGCAGCTGCAGCTGATCCCCTGATG
>NW_013952585.1:18945-23486 GCF_001266775.1 Austrofundulus limnaeus | reverse complement strand
GACGAAACGTTTCATTAGAGAAGAACCCGTCCAGAAGACCTATACAATTTTTTTCTTTTTGATTTTTTACCTGGATTACTGAGATGCATCAGGAAACATTATCTATAGGTAAAATTAATCACTGCAATAAACTGTCTGTTTTTGTCACTTTTACGGTGGATTGCATCAACTCTGTTACATTATAGAAGGGAAACTTCACCAAAGTGAAACGTAAATCTGTCGATCTGTGTTTGATTACCCTGGCTGGCTTTCTCAAGGACCAGGATGTGCGACACAAAAATCTGAATTTTGGAACTGAAAGTGAAAGTAGACAAACTGAATTTTTAATAAACCAAAATACAGTTTCAAAGCAAATTAATTGAAATTCAAAACTTTAAATTCAGTTTCAAATCAGTAAAATTCATTTTCAAACCAATGCATTCAATTTCAAGTTATGCACATACAGATTCAACCTGAGCAATTCAAATTCATTTCCTGCTGGCACAAGATTTATCCCATACTTTTTCACTGTCATATTAGCCTTAGGTGGTTACACAATATGCTCTGCATGAGTGCAAACCTGGATGCTGGATTAGGTAGGCCTCCACTAGGTTGTTGAGGATGTGGTTTTTACAAATACGCTCCACGGGGCAGCGGCAGGTGGGGCAAAGAGAGGAGCGCTCCATCCAACCTGAGTAGCAGGCACCACAGAAGACGTGCATGCAAGGCTGCAAGCTTAAACAAAACCAAACGCTCAGGATTAAAACCACGCATGTTAAGTGGCTCGCTGGAGAACACTGGAAGGTTGCAGCTTATTCTGTAACCAATATCTAAGCTGCTTCTAGGGCCTGAGAAATCTCACCTGATGCAGTCATGAAGAAGGTCCTGGCAAATTACGCAGGTCAGGGTTTCCTCCATCTTGTCGGTTTTACTGCCTTCAACTACTGGTTTGGACAAAATCTCCCCAGGAGCTAACTGAGCAGACGCTGGCAGCTCTGTACTGGAGGTGTGGGGTAAACCCAGGTCACTTTCTTTATCTGTAAAAAAAAAAAAACAAAGCACTAACTACTCATCACTCTTTATTGAGCCTAAACTTTGAGGCAGTTGGACTGTTTAAAAAATAAATAAACAAATTTTCAGACGAGGCCTGAAGTAAGCTTTAAAGGACTAGAAAACAAGACAAAATGAAGACACAAATTCCAACTTAAAAAAACACAACAAAATAAATAAAATGAAACTAACCGTTATGAATTTTCCTCTTTTTCCTTTCTGGTTCCAGGTTATCAGTGTCTTTTCCTAGACTGGAGGCAGCATCTGCAGCTTGACCTAAAATGATGAAGTGACAACAGAATTGGACAAAACCACAATTTTCTTTTGTTCTGTTAGAAAAACCAAAGTTAACATATCAGTGGAGCGATAAACCCAGAAAATGTTTGCATCTTTGATGTTTGGTGTCTAAATAGTCAAAATTCAGGTTGGATGAAGAAACATGGCGTTCAACACGTACCAGTTCAGAACATATTAATATTCTGTGATTTTAATAACATGGTGCATTATTGTGTGAATGCCTATACAGTATGCCTATATGGCATTCACACAATTGAGATCATTTTTTTCTTCCGTACATTTTTCGGCACCTTTCTCATTCCACAATTTTTGTGCTACTGTAAGAAAAATACGTGTTCAATACGACTGAAGTCAAGATGAAAACACCATTGTTAAATAAAATGATTTGTGGATGGAATAAAATCATACAACACCAGAATTCTGGAACCGAGTGAGGTTTAATTGTCACCGGCTGACAAGGAAAACCACACTCACTGGCCAAAAGCCAGGATGTACATCTTTTTATACATGATTCTTCAATGCCTGAGTTCGCCCCCTACTGACCTACGGCTGAATCACAGGCATTCATCCAAAAATCTCAACCTAATGTTATCATAACGGTTCACTTATGTGTTGTTTATGATTCGGACATGTAACCACTCTATGTCAATTAACACACAATAGATTAATAATAGATCAAACATTATAAAAAGGAAACTCTAATAATCCAGTGTTGTGCTTCTAACATCAGTACTAATCTGTAATAACTATAAATTTCTTCACTACTTCAACCATTCATATATCAAAACATTCAGCTCTTTCGTGCAATGCCTGCTATGACTTTTGGTATTTCAGCTATTTATAGCTTTTTAGCTATTTCAACTTTTTTAGCCACTTTTTTCCCATTGACTTTGAATGGGGCTATGTTTCAACAACCTTCAAATCCTTCAAATAGCTTCTAAATCTTTACAAAACCTTACACAATTTGTTCTGGTTTTGCTCTTTTTTACTCCCTTGTGCAATTTTTAGGAACTTTTTACTAACTTTAGCTGTTTTCTGCTATTTCAGCTATAGTTCTGCTTTTTTGTGCTATTCTTCTGCTTTATTTGTGCTTTTTTTCTGCTAATTTGAACTATTTATGCTTCTTACAGTTGCTTTCCACTTTATTCAGTTAGTTTCTACAAATTGAGCTACATTTTAGCTGTTAATAGCTAAAATTAGCTTTTTAGGCTATATAAACATTTTGTTTGTAGCAATTAGAACTTAATTCTGCTAAATTCAGCAAGGTTGTACTCCCTATGCATTCTTATGCAAAATAAAATATTTCCAGCTTCTGGCTTCTACTTTTAGTTAGCTTTTATGCTAATTTTAGCTGTTTTCTGCTATTTTATCTGTAGTTATATTTTCTACTATTCCTATGCTATTTTTTTGCTTTTTGCTGTTTTTTCCTGGTACTTTGTGTTATGCATGTTTCTTACAGGTGCTTTCTGCTTAATTAAGCTATTTTAGCATTTAGCCTTTTTATGCTATTTCAGCTATATTTTTGCTCATTGTTTTACTGTTTTTCTGTTTTTTCTTTTGCTTCTTTCAGCTTTTAAAGTTTGACTTCAAATAATACTTTTGCTACTAAACATTCTCAATTTCAGCAACTTTCAGCAACAAGCATTCACAATAGCATTTTCAAAGGAAATGCTATTTCTCTAGTTGCAGATACATGCATTAACACATGGTTAATGATAGTAAAAGAAAAATGTAGTTATTACAAAGTAAAACAGTCAAAGGGCTTCAATAAAGATGTGATATTAATGGTTTACTGTTTGTAGCATCATGACTCCTGTATGTTCTACTCTAACAGTATATTCTAGTTTAGAGGGGTCATCCCACAAAGAGAATCCCCTACACGAGAAGCATGAATGGTCTGGTCTCAACTGTATTTTCATGACATCATCTAGAGCTCAGGAGTGGGAATTTTTTCCACTATTAGAACAGGACAGGGTGAAGACAAATGCTTCAAATGTTGTCTTTGTATGTTACCGGCTGTAGCCCTGAGACCAGAGGAGGAAGGGCTCTCGACACAGAAGAGGGAAGCAGAAGTGGACGGCTGAGGTTCCTCCTCCCGAGCGGGACCCAGAGGAGCCCTGGTTAGCAGTACAGGCTCCACAGACAGGGACATGTCTGACGCCGAGACAGGGGAGGGACAGCAGGCTGGCCTTTCTCTTTCTGAAGTGTAAACATAGAATATGAAACCACCTATGGCACAAAACAGAAATAACTGGGGGGGCGTGTTAACGGACAACTTACCATAACTGGAGGGTGATAGGTCGGTAACACATTGCTCCGTTTTCACAGAGTGGTAAACATAGGCAATGTCTGCAGCGTGARAAAAATATGCCGTCTATCATTTCTACTTAAACTGATAAAACAATCTTATGGTTCCCAAAATAAACAACTCACTTTGTTCTGGCTCACTCTTCCTGTACACAAAGTAGATGATGTCCCCATTTTGCAGAGTGTGRCTTTGCTTCTTGATTAGTTTGGACATGTTGATCACCGTGCCATTAGTGCTACAGACACACAATTCAGAGTTTAAACTGAACATTAACATGATTGCGTGTCATGTCAAAACAWATCACCGAAAAATCAAAGACTTTTACTAGGATCATCTTTTTTTAAATAAACTAAGAACCACAACATTAACRGACAAAACTCAGCTCAATAACCTGGGAACAAGCTTAAAACAAGTTTTGCGCAGCAGCTGAAAGTTTAGTGAGAAGCRTTCAGGTAACACTACCTCATGTCTTCAAGCCACACCAACCCCGAGCTTTCATCTTTCACTATCTTGCAATGCTCCCCTGAGACGAGTTTATTGGCTGGAAAGGACAAATGACAATCTGCAAAAAAAAAAAAAAAAAAAGAAAAAAGAATTTAATTAGAATAAAGTCAAATAAAACAAAACAATCCACTATAAACACACAAAGACAACGTGTTTGTAAAAATCTGCTTGTTTTTTGCTCTTGCAAAACAAAACTCACGATTTTGGCTGATATGGCAAGCTGTTTTAAAGTCTCCCTCCAAAACAAAAACAAAAAAAAGCTACCATGACATTTTTAAAGTGTATCTTACCCCCCTTTGAAAAGATAACTCTGCCCTAAGGCGAAATTTGAAAAATGCATCAAAGTGGGTAGGGGAGGGGGTGTGGGTAGGGTGAAAGGGGGTTAGACAGCGGAGGTGTGGCC
>NW_013952585.1:15969-17948 GCF_001266775.1 Austrofundulus limnaeus | reverse complement strand
TTATCAGCTAAAAAATTTATAAGTTACTCTTTAAGTAATTCATTGCCCAGACAGAAGCTAGCCTATTAAGCCCAGTGGCTTTGCAATGTAGATTCCCGACAGTTCTCAACAACAAAGCAGACACAKGGGGATATATAGCCCGAATCTCTTCTTAAGCAAAACCCATAGAAAAAAAAAAACCCTCTACTTAATATTCTACACACATGTTGTCAATAGACAGCTTTTGTTCCCATCACAAGGGGCTGGCACACTAAAGAAAGCTTTGTGTTTTTAAGGGGGAGGTTGTAAAAAGCTCCAGACACTGACAGAAATGTCTACACTACTGACAAGGTTTTTTTGTTCAGACACATTTCTACTTTCAAACTTTTTTTTTAAATAAACATGAAATATCCACATTGTTGTGTTCTGGGTAAAATACACAAACTGTATCACCTTTTTTTCTGCCAACTGTGCATTCTTTATTGAAAAGCAGAACAGTTTCACTGGAGTCCACTTTGACCAGCTTCCCCCACGGTCCTCCTCCTCTGGAGCTGTCCATGTCCTCGTYTTATTCTGAACAAGGGATCAGAGAACAAGACTGGAAAGATATTCTCACACAAAATATTCTCTTTTGATAATCTGTACAAGTTTGATCATACCTATTTAGATTAATATACATATGAAAACAAAGTGAAACTCACTGGTATATATATATATAAAAACAACATTAAGTGTATACATTAGATAATYTCTTAAGCACATAGATTTGTCTCTATTAAGTCTGCAAATACAGTATTTGGGGCCTTAAAGGAAAAACTGATATAAAACAAACTTTCTGTTCKTAAGGTTTTGATTTAAACAGCCAGTGTGAGTGCCATTTTATATCAAATGCAGCCAACGATGCTTACAGAAACAGCAGTAACGGCCAGTGAATGTGGAAAAATTAACAAGTTATGAATAAAGTTACTAGGCATTTCTGTGCTGACAATGTCGTATCTGACTAGGAGTCGCCTTTGTTCTGTGACAAGCTGTAAAAGACGTAGGAATAATCCACCTGTCAAATACCAGTGCTCCAAAACTTGTAACRATGCGGGAAATTAGTCCCAGAATATCAACAACAAACCCAACTTTGTTCGTGACGACACGAAGCTAACAGTGTTAGCATTAGCAGAAGCGATGAGGAGGGAAAAGACAACAGAAGTCCTCGGCTCAGACTAATTTCTGTCCCATTCAGCTACTAAATCACGTCTTTTTTTTCCCTTACCATCAAACGCTTAATAAGATGGCCCAGCTGGTCTGGTTAAAACAGCTTCTCGTCCTCATGTTCCAGCTAGCTTTAGACGGGAAAAGGCAGCACTTCCTGCTGACGCCGTCGGCTGATGGAGGAGGGGCGACGTCAATCAGCGTGGCTCCGCTTTCACAAGAGCAAGAAGAGATATACTGCATTTCTGTCATTTTTCTAAGCAAAACTACATCTTTCTGATTGATATGAGATTCCCAATGTTCAGTTTCTGAAACATTCTCGGTCTGCTTTGAAAAGAGTGTAAAGTCCCACTGACACATACAGTCAATGAATGAAACATCAGCGTTCATGGTGAAATAAACAAATAAAATATTATGAAATAAGTATAAGTGATAAATAATTGATAAATAAATAATGACAATTTAATTGTGAAATAACTAAATGCATATACAACTTTAATCTTATTATTATGAAAACTTTTCATTCTCCTTTAAAAATGTTTTTATTAATATAAACATTGTTCAAATGTGAAATTTCCCCCCAATAATATAGATTATTTTGAAAGCATTTTTATTTAGCAGTTTTTATTCCAAAATATCATTTTCATGGTTGTAGTATAGTTATGTTATTGAAATATCGCGAGAGTGAGAACGAGAAGAGAAGAAAGATGGCGATTGTGACCTAACTGAACAGCGTGTTCTATTTCGTGTAAGCTCCGCCCTCTAAGGCTATCGCAGATGGGTACCCCCGCGCGCGC
>NW_013952585.1:12798-13301 GCF_001266775.1 Austrofundulus limnaeus | reverse complement strand
GAATGGTTTTGTAGATCCTTGGAGGATACAAAATCCACAAACTAGAGCTTATTCTTTTTTTTCTCAGGTACACCAGTCCTATTCTCGTATAGATTATTTTTTTGTTGATGGTTCTATAATGCATAGAGTCACATCTTCTGAATATTATCCAATCATTATTTCAGATCATGCCCCTTTAAGTATTGATATTAACTTCATGGATAAACCCCACTCTTGCCCTCGTTGGAAGTTTAACAGTCTTCTATTATCAGAGGAATCATTCAATAGTTTTATCTTATCAACAATTGATGATTTTTTTACATTTAATAAGAGTGACACAGTTTCTTCTTCATTACTGTGGGAAACATTAAAAGCCTATCTCCGTGGTCAGATTATTTCTTTTTCAGCTTACCTTAATAAAAATCGTAGAGTTAAAATATCGGATATTTCAACTAAAATTCAGGATATAGACAGACAAAACTCAATTAATCCATCACAGGCTTTATTAAAACAACGACAAGATC
>NW_013952585.1:5717-8293 GCF_001266775.1 Austrofundulus limnaeus | reverse complement strand
GCCTACAGTAGACAGTATTTTACAGGCAGTACAGGGAGCAAAAGTGTTTGCTAAGCTGGATGCACGAAAAGGGCTTTGGCAATGTGACTTAACCCCAGAATCAAGAAACCTGACTACCTTTATCACACACAGAGGATGTTATCGCTTCACAAAAGTTCCTTTTGGATTATCAAGTGCACCAGAAGCATATCAAAAAGCAATGGACTCTATTTTATGTGGAATGCCAGGTACCGTCTGCTACATGGATGATGTAGTAGTCTTTGGAGAGACTGAAGAACAACTTGAACAAAGACTAAGAAACATATTTCAGAGATTTTTGGACAGAGGTTTAACCCTCAACAAAGACAAATGCAGTTTTGGACTACAAAAGATTGAGATACTTGGACACGTGATCACAGCTGAAGGAATCAAACCAGATCCCAACAAGGTAGAAGCCATCAGCAAAGCACCCAGACCTGAGAATGTTCATCTTCTACGCTCATTCCTAGGCACTTGTGGATTTCTGATGAAATTCATACCCAACTATGCAAACATATCAGAACCGCTAAGGAAACTGACAAGAAAAGGACAAGTGTGGGAGTGGACAAAAGAGACAGAGAAATCATTTCAAGAAATGAAAGCAGCTTTGGTGAGTGAACCATGTCTGGCTTACTTTAAACTAAATGCACCTACAGTAGTCATAAGTGATGCAAGCCCAGTGGGACTTGGTGCAGTTTTACTACAGACTCAATCTGATGGACAGAACAAGCCAGTAGCTTATGCAAGTCGTTCACTAACCCCAACAGAGCGCAGATATTCACAAATAGAACGTGAAGCTCTAGGATGTGTATGGGCTGTGGAACATTTTAGAACATATTTGTGGGGGGCCAAGTTTACTTTACAAACAGACCATAAACCCCTCATTTACATGTTCAACACGGAGAAAGCTACATTGTCACCACCGAGAATCCAGAGGCTTAGCTGGAGACTACAACCCTATGACTACAAGATAGAGCACATAGGAGGAAAATCAAACATAGCAGACTCACTTTCAAGACTTCCTTTGCCAGAAACAAAGGACGAAGAGTATGTGGAAACATATGTAGACAGAGTGTTGTCAGTGACAATCCAGGAAGTGCAGGCCATGAGGCTTACAGACATTAAACAGAGAACAGCAGAAGATGTATCGCTGACACAGCTAATGACAATTGTGGAAACAGGAAAATGGCCGAATCCTGTTCCAGAGGAGTTACAGCCTTACAACAGATGTGTACAAGAGCTGAGTACACATGATGGACTTATACTGAGAGGAAGCAGGATAGTGCTCCCAAAGTCAATGGTTAGACAAGCACTGAAGATCGGACACGAGACTCACCAAGGGGTAATCCGTACAAAACAATATTTACGGAGAAAATTTTACTGGCCAAACATGGACCTTGACGTGGAGAGAATGATCAGAAACTGTTCTGCATGTGTTCTTAATCAGCCGCTGTATGAGGACCAACCTCTCCAACCAGTAGAATTACTACCAAGACCCTGGACTAAAATAGGAATGGATCTTGTAGGTCCTATCCAGAATCAGTACATTTTAACAGTGATAGACTACTATACTTCTTTTCCAGAAGCTGTGGTGGTTTCAGATATCTCATCAGTCACTCTAATTACAGAACTGACTAAGATCTTTGCTAGATTTGGCTACCCCCTAGAGGCTGTTACTGATAATGGCAGGCAATTTGTGGGACACTTATTTGAGTCATTTCTGAATTCATGTGGAATAAGGCACATCAAAGCATCACCTTATTATCCAAAGAGTAATGGTAAAATAGAAAGGTTTCACAGATACCTGAAGAAAGCCTTAAGAGCTGCTAAATGTGAAGGCAAGACATGGACAAAGGAGCTACCTAAGATACTAATGGCATACCGCTCAACACCACACAGAGCATCAGGAGAAACACCAGCCATGCTAATGTTTGGACGAGACATTCAAACTAAATGTCCAAATGTGGAGGAGAAAGGAGTAACATCAAAAGAAAAAGAGACAGCAACAGATGTCAGAAAACATCACGAAACATACAAAACCAAAATGAAACTGTATGCTGATCAGACCAGCCGAGCAAAAGAGCACAACTTTAAAGTTGGTGATGTAGTCTACATTGCAAGCATGGAAAGTGGAAAGCTCGATCCTGTATTTGGAGAGACTCGTTATGTGCTACTGAGATCAAAGGCCGACAACTCCTTTGAGCTGGTCAGTACAACAGATGGATCGAAAGTGATCAGGAATGTTAAACATCTTCGACACACACCAGATGTAAGTGACTTTGATATTCCTGAGCCTTCATCACTCCAAGAAGTTTCAGACAACTGTGTCACAGCAGATGTGTCGACAGCTGAAACTCCAGTAGTGGAGATCTCAACTGAACCTGGATTACCTTCACCGGAGATCATCACTACAAGAAAGGGTCGGGTCATCAGAAAGCCCATTAGATATAGAGAGACTTAAAAACGAAAAAAAAAAAAAAAAAGGAAAAAGTGGTTTGATGTTTGAAATGCTTTTGTTTTCTATATTCTCTTTTGTTTGTTTACAAACATAAATAAGG
>NW_013952585.1:3993-4947 GCF_001266775.1 Austrofundulus limnaeus | reverse complement strand
TCTAATAGAAATAGCAAACGAGTCCTTAATGCAGGACTAATCTGAGCAAAGCACCATCTACTCCCTGGCAGTGCATTATTAATGGGCACTGCTCATTTGTGCTTTTTATGCTTTTTACGCGTTTTCTGCTTTATTCAGTTATTTTAGCTTTTAGCTGTTTTCTGCTATTTCAACTACCGGTATATTTTTGCACCTTTTTTTGTTTTTCTGCAAAGTTAACAAAGTTAAGCTTTTTATTTTTATTTTTGCTTCTTTCAGCTTTTCAAATTGAACTCACATTAACACTTATGCTATCAAATATTTTCAGCTCAATTTCAGCAGGTTTCAGCTTGAGCAAGAAGCATTCACACTAGCTCTTTTGCTGGAAATGCTATATGTTGTTGTTGTTGTTGTTATTATTATATTATTATTATTATCCTGTTCAAAGTGTTTGTCCTGTGCTGTCTTATGCAGCTTTGAAATAAAATGTGCACACTGTTTTCTAAAACATGCAACCTGATTGGAATTTGTTGGCTGTGACTTTTGAAGGTGGTTTGTTGTACGAGGACAAAAATCATAATAATCTACAGGAAGATCCAAAGATGGCCCCAAAACCAAAAGACAGAACAGAATTTCAGCAGATTCATTGTGCTGTCCTGTTTAGGTTAATTTAAATATATAAAAGGTGGGCATTGCCAACATTTCTACAGAAATCTTTTGGTCTAGATTACATGCGACCGGATTTATAACCTGAGTGTATATCTCTTTATGGTCGTCAAATGAACAACAGAAACTGCAGCTCTGAGGGTTTTTTGATTTTATGAATCAAGAATGCTTTTGTTTGATTCCAGGTTACAGTTAAAGAAAAGGTAGGAAAGCATCAGCTCTCCTTTGATTTCCTCAGCCACTTCATCAGGAATCTGCCCTATTGTTCACGTGGAGCAGTGTGTCGAGCTCTGATTGATGGAAGAAGAC
>NW_013952585.1:0-462 GCF_001266775.1 Austrofundulus limnaeus | reverse complement strand
CCTTTTTAACTTTATTTTATTTAATTTGAGACACAACATGAACCATGTGGAATAACATAATGCTATAAAATATATAGATATTTTAATCTAAATAAGTCAGAAAAATGCCAGAATCTCAGAATCCAAACAGTCGCTGAAAGACAAAATGACAGAAGAAAAACTAACCTTTTGGTCACCACCAGGTGGCGATCTTTCATCTCCGACCTCTCAAACCAGACATGAGGACAGGCCCTCTCTGAAGCACCCCCATCAGACCTCCGTGAACCTGGCCCACCTGCTCAGCTGCTTTCATTGTTTGGGTTTGAAAATGTTACTTTCTTACATTTACTAATCACACAAAGCTCTTTATTCTGCATGTCCAACTGTCCTCTTTTTGATCTGTAAATACAGTATGCCCAACTGTGTCCCGTCTTTTAAAGTCTTTTAATTCTTCATTTATTTTCAGAATTTTTGGATTAAATG
>NW_013952584.1:1107928-1108473 GCF_001266775.1 Austrofundulus limnaeus | reverse complement strand
ATAATCAGCTAAGAGGCTTAGCTGTGCACTTGTGTCTTTGTGGAGATTGTTCACAAACAAATATTTAAATCCTAGTTCCTCCTGTCTGAAATCACACGCTGTCTTCAGAACTTTAGCGTTTTTATCAGCAGCTTTGTAGTCTGCAGTGACGGCCTCCAAATCTCTTTGAAGAGACTTGTTTTCCTGAACCAAAACGTCAACATTAGCCTTTTCATCTTGAAGAAGTTTAATCTGTTGATCCAGTGTTTGGACATTTTCACCCAGATTGGATTCCAAATCTTTCTTTTCTTTTGCTGCGACATTAAGTTGCTGTTTAAGTAGCTCATTTTCTCGTCTCAATTTAGCTATTTCTTCTGACTGAAGCTGTTTTTGTGAACTTGTTTCCACGATTTGAGCTTGCAGGTCGTTTACCAGCTGAACTTCTACTCCCAATCTGGTATTTAAGAGCACAGCCATTTGAGACAAACGTTTGACCTGCAAATCAGCTTTTTCACAAACATCAGCTTTATCAGCTAAATGTTGCAACTGTTCGTTGATTTCAATGC
>NW_013952584.1:1105576-1106928 GCF_001266775.1 Austrofundulus limnaeus | reverse complement strand
GGATAAAAGAGACCACCCACGGAGGGTGAGAAGGGAAATTATATATATATATATATATATCAACAGGGTGTACAGGGGAGAAGTTCCTGTAATTCAGTTTAGGCAAATTTTAGCATTTTTTTGTGTTTACTCCAGCTATTATGCATCAAACATGATATAATCATAGGAATCTTTTTCTTCAACCAGTTACCCATGGAAAAAAAATACAAAATTAACATGGGGTGAATGGTGTCTATTGGATGTACAGTTTAGGAGCTATGTTGATTTAAAGTTTTCATTTTTCGCAATGGAAAATCCAGTTCGGCCATTAAAGATGGTTAATGAAAACATATATGGGACAATAACTCGCTCTGCGGCCATCACAATCTATTTACTAGACACCTTAAGGAGTACAAAAAGTTAGATTAAAAAATATCTTTTATCCCCCACCTTCCTACTAGACTACAGTATTGGTATTGGGACATCACTACTCAGCATATTGTGTCAACTCATAACAGCCACAATACAGCCACTGGTAAAAGCATTAAAACTGTTTTAATGAGACTGATCATCTTTATCCTAAGATTGTCCTGCTGGCAAATTGTGGGTCTTTGTGACACTCATCACATACTYTGAATACTCTTGAACATAGTTGCAGATAATGTATTTCCTCCAACAGCAACTAAATAGTCGCAGTCCATCCGTCCATTTATCCATTCATCCAAAATTGTCTAAATTATATTCACATGACAGATTTCAGTTCATTCATGTTAATAATTAATCTCTTTTATGCACCAGAGTTAGCCACGGAGTTCCTCATGGTTCAGTGCTCGGACCAATACTTTGTACTTTAGATATATTTCCGTATTTAACATTATTAGACAACATGAAATATTTTTTCGTCCATTATCTTTACCTGTTTTTTAATACTTTATTCAGATATTAAACACACTTTTAAGATCACAACTCAATTCAAATTCTTTACACCTGAAATTCACCAAAATGCAGACAAGAAAAAAAAACTTAGATGCCATCAAAGGAAACCAAAAACTATCTATATCTAAAATAACTCATCTAAATACCCAAACAATCCCAAGGCATGAATGATTTATATTTCACATCTTATGTTTCCTCCTCCTGAGGTTTGTCACAATGTTCTACAAAGCAGTGTCACCAGTGATCTTTTTTGTTCCAGGATGACATTAGCTCTTAAATTTGTGTTGATAACACACATAACCAGTCAGAATAAACATCTCTTTGAGTTTATAACTATTCATAAAATACATTATTTATATTAATTTCAACTTTAAAGCCTTAGACTCTATTTTCTCTCATCTCCAAAGTCCTGTAACACTCAAGTTTTAATATTTATA
>NW_013952584.1:1097250-1104576 GCF_001266775.1 Austrofundulus limnaeus | reverse complement strand
GAAGTGCATCTGTCCTTCAAATTTGTTCGGATTTTCGGTTTAACAAACATTTGTAGTCGCTTCAAATTTTAGCAGCTTTCCCTCTTGACAAAATTTGATAGATTGTTTGAAGGTAACACATTTTTATGAGCTTTATACATAACCTGCAGAATATGATGTTAAACCAATTCATAAAATTTTAATAATTTTAATTGATGAAACGAAATGTTAGATGGGTGATAGTAATGCTTTTTATGTGATAATTCTTATGGCTCTTTTTTCGTAAAATAAAAATAGGATTAGTAATTGTTTTACATGCATTTCCCTATACTTCTATACAATTAAGCAAATGTGGACTACAGATGTAAAATAGCCTTGGGCTAAATCTGGTGCAATGCATCAAAAGTTTTTTATGTTTATGTTTTAATTGCATGTTGTCCTAAAAATAAATTCATTCATTTGTTGGAACGATAATTGCATTATATAGTATAAATACTTTAGTGCTTTATCATTAAATAACTCCTTAACTTTATACAGTACTGCTAAATGTTGCCTTTTTTTCTTAAGTAATTTAAATGAGGTTTCCATGTCAGTTTTTCATCAAAGATGACACCCAAAAACCTCACCTCACTGACTCTGCAAATTTCAACACCATCCACTCAAAATGGAGCGTCAGTTGTTTTCTTTCCATTACTAAATATCATGTCATTAGTTTTATCCAAATTTAATGATAACTTATTATGATTAAACCAATTTTTTACTTTTACAAATTCTATTTCCATCATTTCCAACATCTGTTCTATGTCCCTACCCAAGCAAAAAAATGCAGTGTCATCTGCAAATAAAAGATGAAAGATGTTGAAGAGTTTCATCATTTCAGCTTTGACAGCAAGTCTGTTATGGTAAATGGACTGAACTTATAGAGTGCTTTATCAAGTCCCTCCGGACCCCAAAGCACTTTATACTTAAAGACATTCACCCATTCACATTCTGATGATGACAAACTACAGTGTAGCCACAGCTGCCCTGGGGCACACTGACAGAGGTGGGGCTGCCATGCACCAGCACTACTGGACCCTCTGACCACCATCAATAGGCAAGGCCAGGTGAAGTGTCTTGCCCAAGGACACAACAACTGAAGCAGCCGGATTGGGGATTGAACTGGCGACCTTCCAGTTCCATTCCCCTAACCACTCCGCCACAGCCGACCTAACAGAAATCAACCACACTGTATCTCGATCATTTTCAGAGATTATTTTATCAACAAAATTTTTCGTAATTGATGGTGTCATGAGGGCCGTACTGTGTGAAGGACRGGGTACATCCTGGACAGGTCACAAGTCCATCACAGAGCCACATAGAGACAAATGAGACAATCATTCAGGATCTCACCCGTACCTAGGGACAAGTTAGAGTTACCAATTAGTCTAACAGTCATATTTTTGGTCTGTGGGAGGAAAGTGGAGTACTCAGAGAAAACCCTTGTTGCTGAAGCGACTGCATGAATAAAACCTACACACTTAAATTAGAGCAGTTTCTCTTTTCAGTAAATTTTTTTAATAAGTTCCCTAAAGGTTTTATCTGCAAAAGCCTAAATTTGCAAGACTAGTTTTTGGTCAAGCACAGAAAACGTCTCTGTTCAGAATCTTTTAAAGACTTGATATAAATAATCCCCTCTGGGTGTTAAAAAAAATGGAAAATATCCTCAAGAGATTAATCTACTCTAAGTGTTTCAGTCTCAATAGACACAGCCATGAGTGACTGGACAGGATGTTTGTGCTTCAGCAGACTGACATTGGAATGAAAGCCCCTGCATCAGTCGCTGCCATCTTTGCCCTGCTTTGTGTGCCAGCTCTAACTGAGGGCATGATCTCATAAGTCCATTTTACAAATGGGTTTGTTAGCCATGGTTGGCACTTTGTCTGCAGGAGCCTGTTGAATATGACAATGACACAGCAGAAAAGTTACTTGCATATTAAGAGCCACATTTATAAGTGCAGGTTAAAATGTCTTTTTGTTTATTTCATTTTTAATCATTGCTTTATTCTTTTTCTTTTTTGTCTTTTTGCTTTTGACTTTGTCAGTTGCAATATTTTCAAGTTTGATTTAAATTATGTTGTTAGAATAGTGTTCCACTGCCTCATATTTTGCTATGCGTGGCAAATTTTTAAATTATTTTCATGTCGGTGAATATGTAAAGAAATTAATCAAAAAGAAAAAATAAGTAGGATGGTTCTTTAGTGAAACATTTCATCTCTCGTCCAAGGGACTTCTTTGAGTTTCAGGTGAACTCAGCCTTAAGAGCACTGCCTCCATGGTGGACAAAGAGGGCAGTCACATGCAAAAGAGGGCCATCACTTAACAATAGGCTTGATTAGAGATTAAAGAAATTAAGTAAATGTTGTGGAAAGCGAAGYCTTGTGTCAAATATGAAGCACGTGAAAATCATGATGTGTTTTTGTTGTACACGTTTTGTATGTATTTAGATGAAAGGTGGGAAATTTACAGTGGAATTGGTGCAAACATGGCATATGTTGCACTGACACGATGTAACCATTTTGTATATATTTTTTCTGATGTTGCTTGTTTTGTAGAACAAATGAAAAGGAGTATACAGGCACACATCACAGTGTTACCCCTACATTACTGGTCTTGGTGTGGTGGGAGGGGGGAATGCTAAATCGAAGCAACATAAACTGTTSCTACAATCTCTGCTCCTCATTTGGAAGTAATACATTTTTGTCCTCAGGGAAGAGGGAGGACTGGGCTCAATATAGATTCAAGCAATTTTTTTATTTTTATTTTTATTTTTTTGTGTGTGCACGTGACCCTGGATCAGAGCGATTTTTTTTAACTCAACCTTTCCTTTTGTGTATTTCAAGCTGTTAAAAGTAGCACAACTCTGTTGCTGCATGACCGGTTCACCTGTTCCCCCCATGTTTGTCATGTGTGTCTTCTTGAATGGGTGTTCTTAACTGCCTGACCACCACCCCCGATTGTACAGCACCTTGTGAATACATTTATATGAAAGGCGCTATATCTCCTGAGACCCAGAAGAAAAAATGTTTTGGTATGTAGATTTTTTTTCATGATTTAAGTACTGAGGTTGAAAGAAACATATTGCAACATTTTTTTTCATAAATGTTATTTATTTAAATTTTACCAAATGTCTCTTAHARTRGACATYGGGTCTTGYTTGAWATAAAAAWWWWMTTTACMTMATGATTATTTAAAACTGATAAATTACATTTRTTTTTATTTTATAAATACTTAAAACAGATTTATACTTTTCGAAATTCATAAACAGACAAAACAGTTGAAGAAATGGCTTAAAAAAGTGCTTACATAACTAATTACATGTCTGAAATGCAAAACATTTAAGTACTCTTGCTGGTTTGTGTATTCTGACTTTTTTAAATCAMAAATGCAATTATCTGTGTACTGTTTACAGTAATCAGTTGGCCTCCAAGTCTTGGAGACTGTGCCCATTGCTTTCTTGCAAGGGATTCTCCTCCACAACAGGGTTGAAACTATGCTGATTGAAAAAAAGAGAATTATACTTTAATGTAATGCAAAATGTGTAATTACATATTTAATTGCCATCACAAAAATTTACATTATTGTTTCTATGTGTTATAAATTTTAAAAAGTTGAAATTTTTCCTTTGCACTCACTATTACCAATAAATTCCATGACCCTTACTTACATATTGCTTTTCATCAATATTGGCCGGCACGTGTCTTCATGTTGTTCCTCCGCAGGCTCCTCAAAAAGTGTTATGTCTTGCTCTGAACTTTCACATTCCTGCTCTACTATCTGGCCTGCCTCCTCATCATCTCCTGGCAGCTCTATGTCTGACTCTCCTTCCACAACACTCATTAAATCATTTCTGCCTCATTCAGTCCTATATTTTCCAAGGCATGAAAAGTGGTTAAGATCATCTTTAGCAAGTCCCACTGTCCCTTACAAAGGACACTGGATAAAACTTGTATTTTTACAGGGGTAAGTAACAATGTTGTACAATTCTTAAATTGTACAAACTTATGGTGCAGACTTTCATACWAATGAGGAAATGTCATTTTTAGCAATATAAATAATTTTTGATAGGAAATTTATCACTTACCTACCCTGTTGCTATAAAATGTTGATACTGGGGATTTCCGCCATTTTAAAAAAGCAAGTACGTACATGTGCTCTGATAGCCACATGACCACAAATGTGACATCAGTAGAAAGCCCAGGATGTCCTCTTTACAGCACAGTGGGACTAACATARATTGCAAGTGTATTGTTTAAAATATAGGGCTGAATAGCATGTCCCCCACAGAGGACAAAAATGAATTGATGGGTCTCAGGAGGATATATAAATAAAACTTTACTTACTTAAGCAGTCCATTTTTTAAACAAAATAATTTTGTTTGTTTGTTTCTTTTTTATTATTAAACCCTATTTGAAATTGAATGATGGTTTGTTATCTGATTTACAAATTTTGTGTACTAAATGAAAAAAGAAAAAAAAAGGAAAAAAGAAAACAAGCGCTCACTTTCAGGTTTTTTTTTTAGACATTTTGCTTGACCCATAAGTTCTCTCTGCCCTGAGTTTGCATTGTAGAGAGCAGTTTGAACAGCTTAGAATCTGGATGATTATGTTGTACACTGTGTACACTGACCAGTTTAATAGGTAGGGTCGGCCACCACCTCTGTATAATGGTCGAAGAAACACTGTGTGAACAAAAGCTGTATGGAACCAGTACCAAAATACACTGTAGATGTTTTTACTCTTAAAATGCTACATATTGTCCAACAACACATTGGCTACACAGCAACAACCATGTGATATTGTGAATAATATTATATAATAATTATGTTTAGGTTGTAGATGTTGTAAAGTTGTACAAGGGAATGTACCCTCTTATATACAGCTATGAAGTGGTTAAAAAAAACACAAGCAACATTCAGTAAATATAAAAACCCAGCCAATGCGTCACAAAAAAAGGTCCGAAAGGAACACTATCCCACAAGTTTTACATGTTTCCCTGCTTTGACACACCTTATTTGTATTGATGTGTGATTGACAAGTTTCTGAAGAACTTAAAGACCTACTGAAAAGCAAGGAAACAACTAAAACATGCAGGATGGTGTTCCTCGAGGTCCAGGGTTGGGACCCAATGTGCAAGAGGATCAGATATGTAAAGAGGCWATGTAGTTTTGTTATTTTCTTACAGCATTTCAGTACACTTTAAAGCTCACAGCTCACATTCTTCCATATCTTTTTCGTCCTCTGTTTGATTCAGATTTAYCATTGCACTTTACCCCAACATTATCAAAAACAAATGTTTATCAAGACCTCTTCTGTGGCTAAATGTTAGTTTTTTGGCTAACAAACCTCTTATCTATTAACAAATGCAGAAATTCTCATACTCACTAAATTACTCTGAGTTTTTTTTTTCTTTTTTATGCTAGCAGATGTTTTTGTTTGGATCTATGACAACTGTGGTTCTTCTAAGTAGTGGCTTATTCCTTTCTTTTTGGACTAAATATTGGCTGCATTTTATTGGTTGTTAATTTCCATTCAGTTTACACTGTTTCTTTAATCTACACCAAATAAAGTTTTGTTTACTGTAATGGTTATTATACAGAGGATTTGGAACACTCAGTGCAGAACAATTGCTCTTGAGCTCCTTCCCCAAGTGGTCTTTTTTCAAAAATCAATGTATGGTCGTTTTATAGTGTTTGGAGAACACAATACACAATCTGGAAGACATTTAGATTCAGCGTTGCAGGACACTGCTTCACTTCTTAAAGGAAAAACAACTTCAGCACCACTTTCACTTGCAAAAATACTTGATTAAAGGGTTCAGTAGAGAGTTGATGCAGGTTAAAGCCGTAAATCAGTGCAAAATTACGGTGCAGGATGAACTCATTTAACAAAGGATTTGCTAAACCATCATGGCAAATGACATCTCCCTCCTCCTTTCTTGACGCAGAGATCAGGAATGGCAACCTGAAAAGCATCCTTGGCCTCTTCTTTATCCTGTCGCGCTACAAGCAGCAGCAGCAGCAACAGCAGCAGTACTACCAGTCCCTGGTGGAGCTCAGCCAGCAGACAAGCAGCACCGCACCGTCCCCCAGCAGCCTCAAAACACAAGAGATGCAGTCCAGGTTTGTTATGCTTTCATAATTGGTTGGTGTCAGTCTAATTTGCTTGGGAAGTTGGCTGATAAAGGCGAGGGGGAAGTCAGTAGCGAGCATCACTGGTTTGATTTAATGAACCAATTCTTTTTTAAAGATGCGTGAAGTAACAAAGATCAATTGATTTATTGCTTTTGGGTGCTTAATTACATTGACTTCAATCTTTAATAGAATGATAGTATGGGTTGAACCACCTGTCAGTAATGCTGAAAATAAATGATGACCTGTAAAAATTATGTCTTGGGTTAAAAATTATGCCTTAAGATGATAATCTTAAGGCATTTTGGGAGGGAAGCAATTAATTGACCACAAAGCTGATAGGAGGTTGACATTTCTAATAAAATCAATAGGAGTGTCCAGATCCGATATTCATATCGGATATCGGTCCGATATCAGCCAAAAAATGAGTATCGGATTTTATCGGCCTGCATAAAAAATGTCCGACATAAATGCTCCGATGTTAGCAGTCTGTTCCAGCAGTTCACTGACTCCGCTCCAGTGTTTCTATCCAGCATGATGTTCATGATGATGTTCTTGTCCTTGCTGAGGGTGGTGAGAGCGTCTCTCTCTTCTCTACTGATGTTGGAAGGTGGTGGTTGGCATTGTTGAGACAGGCTGAAACTTTGTTCCTAAGTTGTTCTGCTTCAAATTCTGGGATTTTGTTGTTGCGAATGACTGATTCTGTGGCTGTGATCATCTCAACCAGAGGAATTCTTCTTGGTGCAACYGCAAAGTTCAGTCCTCTGGACAGGATTTTGGTTTCTGGCTGGGTGAGTTCTCTGTCAGATAAATTCTTCACCCACTTCTCTGTCTCCCTGGCATTTGCTTGTGCTCCTGTGTGTTGTTCCACCTTCTGTGGGTGGTTGGAATTATGAAGGAACTGTCGAGTTACCAGTAAAGTGAACTTCTTTTGTTGTCGGGTCTTGGACTTGATATGCTGAGCTAAACCTGCCTTTTCTGTAAAATCCATAACCTGTTGGAATGTGGTCTGATCTAGATGTTTTGTTAATTCTTGTCGGATGTGTTCCTCTTTGGCTTCTATAGCTTCAATGGTAAAGTTGATCTGTCTTACCCGTTTGTTCAAAAGCTGGGTCTGTGCCCTCTGTAGGATCTTACTTCCCCGTTGTCCACCAACAGATGATTTAAGTTGAAGGCTT
>NW_013952584.1:1092796-1096250 GCF_001266775.1 Austrofundulus limnaeus | reverse complement strand
ACTTAGTACATGTTTGATTGCTTTTTAGGATACGTCTATTTTGGAATTGTAGCCCCACCTGGAGAAAATTCCACCAGCTGCCACTGGTCCTCTGGACAGGATTTCGGTTTCTGGCTGGGTGAGTTCTCTGCAGATAAATTCTTCACCCACTTCTCTGTCTCCCTGGCATTTCCTTGTGCTCCTGTGTGTTGTTCCACCTTCTGTGAGGCCCTATTTTGCATTTGACTAACCTGTTTGTCCAGGTTGAGGCAGGGCTTATAAGGCTGAGTTTCAACTGAAACTCATCAGACTGATGAAGTCTCTTGGAGGAGAGACGAAATGTTTCACTAAAGAAGAACCCATCCAGAGGACCTATTTATTTTTTCTTTTTGATTTTTTTCTACCTGGATTACTGAGACGCATCAGGAAATTTCCTACCATATGTTTTTCGGCACAAATTTTTTCTGCATTTTTTTGTGCTACTTTTACAATTTAGATATCAAAATATGTAGCTGCTTCAGGATTCCTGCTGTGACTTTTGGTACTTCAGCAACAATCCTTTTTGAGATATTTAGCTTTTTTGGCTGTTTTTTAATTTAAAATTAATGGAGCAGTCTTCAACATCTTTAAAACCCTTTTAAATGTTTCTAAATCGTTACTGTACTTTTTTATCTTTTTATTTTGGCTTATTTTGCTAATTTCAGCTTCCTTTAATTATTTTGTTGATTTTAGCTTTTTTAGCAGTGCAAATTCTCTAGTTTGTTGATTAGTTTAATTTCCTTTAGTAGTTTTGGGCGGTGTTTTAGTGTAGAAGTGTTATCACAAAAGGTCAAAAAAGCACAAAGTGTCTGGCCTTGTTTGATGTAAATAGACAGAGCAGGCCTTGGAGAAGCATTTAAAAGATTTGAGATGCCATTCATGAGCAGCATTTCACCAGCCAGATCAAGTTTCCCCCACTGTGGTTGTGCTCCACTTCTCTGTGTGTTGGTACATGTCCGTAAAATCAGTGCAGTAGGAGCAGTTAGTCTCAGCACTTAAGGAAGAACTGGTGAGTAAGACGATACTGTCAACATCTTTAGCTTCACTGTGTTTGCAGGAGCAAAGATGTGGTTGCTGTGGGGGGTCAGCAGATCGTGCGTTTGTGTGTCAGAGGTTATTAGGGGCACAGCTGCCTTCCATTTCCACCCCTCGCTACATCGCCTCTGCAACAGGTGGAAAATACTCTCACATACACGCTACAAGCAAGGATATGCTTCGCTGCATCGCCAGCATCGGTCTAACATGGTGATGTTAGAACAGTGCATTCACAAACACTGTCTGCCATTACAGAGCCTAATTCTTTTTATTTTCAGTGTAAAATAAGTCAATGTAGATTTATTTCATGGGGTAATGGCACTTGCTGCTTCATTGTCTCAGCCCTGAACTAAAGGCTGTGTCTAAAAGCTGCTGGCCACAGTGGAGGTCAGGGGATTTTCTCATCTCTGTCTGTGGTTAAGTAAGCCATTAATCTGTGAATTCTTGTGAACAATTAGCTCTTTGACCTCATTTGCCATTCTGACAAAGGATGTTAACAGTACTGTGCAAAAGTCTAGAGCCACGCAAATTTATACAGTACTTTGCTCTTAAGAAGTAGACATGGGCCAGCGACCAGTTTTGAGTGACCAATTTTTGAAAATTGCAAACTATTTTTATCTGCTCAACTTGCAAAACTGTATTCTGGGCTACTCACATTTGGTTGGCCACCCCCACCTCAGCTCGCATTGTACCCACCTTGCCAGCTGCCTCCACGTTTATAACGTATGCTGGTGTTCACTTTAGAAATGAATTTAGGCAAATTTKGACCTGCTTGGCAGTTGGTATAAATAGGCTAAGCCCTCTTTAACATTTACAACAAGGATTTAAAAAAAACAATGTTTAAATAAATTGAAGTCTAGATCAGCATCAGTCACAAGAAAATCTATTTTTTTAATGTGCTCATGTTTTAGAGCCCAGTCAGAGTCAAAGAGGATTTCATTCTTGTTTATGGGGTTAAGGGATTGATAACCAACCAAAATCTGACTTGAAAAATCATTCAATCATTTTGAGGCAGCTAAGTTTACACAACAGACAACTTCGTAAAGTAACTATTTGAAATTGCATCATTAGACTCTTGGTAACCAGAGGCTTGTCATATAAACTTATATTTTAATCAACTTTTTTAGTTAAGAACAGAGGGGAAAACAGTCGCAGGACTAAAAGTTTGTGTACAACAAAGTCTAAGTTGTGTTTTTAGGTTAAAAACAAAAAAAAGAACTTTCTTCTAACAGTGGCCAGGTTTAAGGATCGGAAATGACTTAAGTCAGACAATATGATAAAAAAACATTCACAACAAGACCTTGACAGAAACAAAAGATATTTGATTAGACTTAATATTGAACATGATATAGAAACCAGGAAAAATACGCTGGCTTTCTCTATTTAAGGTGAAGCCCCACAAAGTTGTGTTTCAGTTTGTGGACTCAGTTTTCATGGATTTGTTCATCTAACCGAACTACTAGTAGTTTAACTCCCCCATAATATCTCAAAAATCGGAAATACGGTACAGTAAGGAGCATCAATAATTTTTTCTCTCATGCTTTTTTAGTTTTGAAGCTAAATTATCAATAGCAATATAATTTCTAAATTTTGTAACACAAACAAATGTAAATTCAGTTCCATTAAAAAAACAGTACATGATGCATGCGTACAATTTACTGTACAGCACCATGTGGCATGTAGCTGCTAACTGTTTAGCTCTTGTGTGTTTTTGTTTGGTTCTTACAGCATTAGGATGCCAACCAAACCTGCTCTAGCCCTTTTCTGAACCGCTGCCAATATTAACATTTTTCTTTCACGATTCATGTGTTCTCTAAGTACAACAGAGTAATAGGGCCACACAACAAGCTTTTTCTTTAGTTTTTAATTTACGAGAATAAAGAAGTAATATTACAACATTAAAGTCATATGAAAATAGTGATATGAGAATAAAGTTGTGCCAATATATGATTAAAGTCATAATATTATGAGAATAGAGTCGTAATATTACGAGATTAAAGTCATAATACTATGAGAAAAAGTCATAATATTCTAAAATTAAAGTCGTAATACTATAAACTTTACATGAAAAAGCAATTACCACTACATTACAATGAGGAATGTTAAGCAACTTGTCAAGTTGTTCTTTAGTATTGCATAAAATAAATAGTTAATGTTTTAGCATATTCGCATCAAATTATCAGTAGCAGGATTTTCATATTGTGCAAATGATAATTCACTTACTCCTTTGGCTAAACTTGCTGTATGCAGAGGTTTTTTCATAAACACCATAGTGTGTCACAGTGTTGATATAGTATGATGTTTTTGCTTTTTTCCTCACCTTCCCTTCTCTTGTGTGATTTTCAGTTTTCTTTGTCTCTAAGTTGACGCCTCGGCAGGCTGCCTCTTACTGCAACTCCAC
>NW_013952584.1:1085891-1092680 GCF_001266775.1 Austrofundulus limnaeus | reverse complement strand
CTATCTACCTGTCTGTCTGTCTGTCTGTCTGTCTGTCTGTCTGTCTGTCTGTCTGTCTGTCTGTCTGTCTGTCTGTCTGTCTGTCTGTCTATCTATATTTAAACTGAAGCCACATTGTAATTAATGGATGCATTGACAGATTTAGTCGTCACATAGCTAATTTGGATGAAAGCTAACTAACATTATCACTAACCCAAGACATCGTGGCCTACTTTATAAATGCAGACACATATGGCTGTCAACAGAAGGTGTGAGGATAATAAGGAGAAAATGAGGAACGAAAAATGGACACGTCATGTAATATTATGACACTTTTCCATAATATTATGACTTTTTTTCTTGTAATATTACGACTTTATTTTCATAATATTATGACTTTATTGTCGTAATAATTATTTTAAAAAATCTCATTGTGTGGCCGTAATACTCCATCATATCTACGAACATAAACCCGATGAAAATCTGGGCTTCACTTTACTGACATACAGTATTATGGTAAACCTGGGAAAATACTGGTTTCTCTGTTGTTGCTAAAATTGGAAAATTGCAGTCATGTAAAAGCTTGATAGTTATTGAAAGTGTTTTTTTTATTTTTTATTTTTATTTTACTTCAATCAGCCCTGATGATTCAGCATTTAATACAAAAATGAAACCAGGAAGGAAAATTGAAAAATAATTTGAGCCAATCATATGATATTCCCAGAAGATACACACTGACATATAGCATACTCTTGTGGTATGGGAAGCTTTCTATAGACAGCACCTGCTTGCTTAACTGGTGTCTCCAGGGCAGAGTATGTGTGTCTGTGTGTGTCAAAGGGGAAGTCCCCATTGGACAGTTCACGACAGCTCGGAGCCATGGAAAGCTTTCAGTGCTGTAGAAGGCAGGGTGGACCAGTCCTGACAGTGCACAGCAAACCCTCCCACTTTAATTCATCATGTCCCGGGGCGAACAAGTTGACCCCTTGGTATGGCGCTCCTCACGCCTACCCACGGCCATGTCTTGCGACAGGAAGAGCCATCTGCCATATGGGAGGGCAAACAGCCTGGCTAAGACTGACCCAGCTCATAGGTAGTTATAGTTTGTGCTGAGTGTGTCTGAAAGTCAGGGTTCGGATTTTTGGAGGATGGATTAGTGTCACTGGCAGCATGAACTGGTAAATTCATTGATTATTATCATGTAGACTTGTTATATGACAGATTTTCTATTGTTTTTTTTCCCCTGTGGTTTAGATTTGTAGTTTACGATATATTGTTTCTCCAATATATCAATTTGAATTCCTTACTAATCTTTTTTTAAAGTAATGTCAGTGAGAATTGTGATTTAGTCTTAAGATTTCTTCGAAGCTCATTTGACAAAAATCCTCATTTTGTTTAATTATAAACACTCCGTCAAAGGGATGATTGTGAGTTCCCTCCTTTGTGTAAAGTGCAAATGTGCGCTTTTTAAATCTTTTTTGCAACATAATAAAATTGTTCCTGTTATCATAAAAATGATGAAGCTGCAAATTGTTGGGACAATTTCTTATCACAAACCCAAAACAATTGCTGGTAATAAGTCTTTATGCTCATTTCTCAATTTTACAAGAGCTTAAGTAAGATGTTGAAGGGTTTTAAGGTTGGAAATCACAATTTGTCAATCAGTTTATGTTCTATCTGTCACATGTGTCGTACACTATGAGTAATGACCCAGATTGTGAAGTGCAAGTGGCCCCACTGAGCTTTTGAATTCACCTTTAGGAGAGACTGAGGAGTTTGGTTGGGAAGAGCTGAGAGTAGAGTTGTTGTTCCTCTGCAATGAAAGGATCCAACAGAGGTGGTTTGGGCTTCTGGAAAAGGTGGTTTCTGTATTTCTAAGAAAAGTGCTTTAAATGTGTCCCAAAGGGAGGAGACCATGGATGGATGGATGGATGGATGGATGGATGGATGGATGGATGGATGGATGGATGGATGGATGGATAGAAACGGAAAATCCCAAAAGTGCCTTGAAGAGAAATAAATTGAATTGAATTGCCCTGAATCCTTAAACTAAATAGCCATAGATGTTCACCAGTTGATACTAAAGGTCTGATCATTCTCAAACACCCATATTATATTTTGTGAATTATAAAACATACATAAAGTTTAGTTGATTGTGTGTATATCTCAGCTCATTGAGGCTTAAATCAGCATCACACTGATTTAAAAGGCCCTTACTAAATAAATCCATGCTGTGAAACCAAGATTACATAACATCTMTACTGGCTACATAAATTATACAAATTGCCGTACTCTGAAGTATAGTAAATGCAGACAAAAATAGCTAAAGTTGCCAGTGCCCTAGCTAGACTAAAACTTGTTTGAATGGACAGATCAGTGTTAATAGCTACCCAACTTAGACTCCTTTATAGACTTGTTTTGTCAGTCCCCCTCTGTGCTGTAGAAACCTGGACTGTGAATGTTTTGATAGAGAAAAATAAATATTCATTTGAAATGTCTTGTTACTTTCACCTGCTGCCGGTCCACTGGTCCTCCAATACCGCAAATGCTGAGATCTGCCATGGAGTCCATGTCCTCATTGAGGATCATGACTCCCTCCTAATGCAGATTAAGAAGAAGTAGTTTACCCACATATTGAGGTCCAAGGAATCTTTATCAAATGTGATTCTTCAGAAAAATGTTGAAGGAGYCTGTAAAATGGGCTTCCTTCTTGACAATGGGCAGGTGGCATTTGAAGCTGGACAGGGCTCCCTTTCTGTGTCTTCAACCATCCTGCCAAGGATCAGTTTAGGTTAAGGTTGCTGAGAATAGATGTTTGTACTGCCCTCCATGATATGAAGCTAAGGGACTGATGATGATGATATATAGTACAGATACACATGTAAAAGAAGGTGATCTGCTCAGATCAGACTAAAACTGAATGAATGAATTTCAGGCAGGAAAGAACCCATGGCGCAGGCAGATTAAAGGCTCTAAAGTACAAAATATTTATTTAACAAAAAAGGTGCTGACTGGGCAGCTCAAAAAACTCTGAGTGGCGTGGCAAGACAAGACACAATAACAGAACATAACCAAACAATGACCCGACAGRGAAGTGAAGACAAGACACAGAATACAATGGTGAGACTGATGAATACAAACAGGAAACACCTGGGAGAAAACATGAGGATCAGGTGTGAGTGGGCGGGGCTGGAGCAAAGGCAGACAGGAGGAAGAAAACAGAGGAACATGACAGAAAAATCAGAACAAAGTCAAAAATAAAAACATGAACCMAGACGAAACATAACATTTCTGGGGTTTTTGTGCAAATTTTACTGTAAACTGAGTGAAAAACTTACAAAAACCAGAACATGTCTAATAAAGTATGCGTATGTTAGGGATTGGTCTTGTGATGGACAGTTCTCAAACTTCAAAGGCCAATAATACCATTGACAGCTCATTGTTTACAGGATGCATTGAAACACCTTTGGAGAAGGCTTTATGAGTTCAAATATGAATGAAACATCCAGCGTTATAGTAATTCCCTTCTCTGACTAACTCTGATGACTCTCATTCTGTTGGCATTTCCTTCAAATCTGCCCTGTGGGTTGTGTGTTCTGGGGTTTTCTTCAAACGATGCCACCGCACAAGTGTTTGTGAAAGTTTTTCTGGCTGTGTTATAAACAGACTCATTGGCCTTGTCATACGCTCGTGGTTTCAAACATGTGTGAGCCATCATGAGAAAAAAATCAAAGATATTTGCCCTGGCATGCGGCGGGATTTGCCACGTGCTTCTTGTTTTCCTTCACCTGGCTCTCATTGGTTCTCTCTCTGTCTGTGCTCACTCACTCTTTCATTCAGATACAGTTTGAGAAAAGTTTAGCTCACTAAATCTTCTCATCTTCCCTGCTCTGTTCACAGTCTCACAGCACGATATGCAAGTCCTCCGGGCCACAGCGGAATAGGGTCGCCGCAGAAGAAGAACACRAGGTAAAATAACAAATATGTCGACACACTTCTTGTTTCTCTGCTGTAAAGTGATTATTACCCCCACCACCTCCCCGAAAAGAAACAAAGAATAATGCGTTTGCATTTCTGTGTGTATACCTGCTTTTTGTTACATTTTTAGRATTGTCTACTAGCCCTTTAGGGTTAGGGTTAGTGTTGTACTGGGGTGTTAGGTTTAGGATATGGGTCTGGGTTAGGCTACAGAACTTACCGGAATTAAGCGGAAGTCAAAACACAGTCCTAATAAAAGTAGAAATACAAACTTGTGTTTGTTTTCATGTTCGTGTGCCTGTCTAAACCACTACACAAGTTTTATGAATTCTGCTGAAAGTCAATTTACAACAGAAGAATATTGAAGTCAGCCTAATTTAAAATGGCTGCCACAGCTAACTTAGCTTAAAGAACACAAAAATGGCTAAAAACTCAGCCAGTTTTATAAATACTAAGCTGAAATTTAGTGTGTTGGTAGCTGAGGTGGATCCCATGGAGCCCGCCAGGGGTCAGTGGGAGAAAAAAAATAAACAGTCGCTGGAAATCCTTGCACTCAGTTTAGTAATCCGTGCGCACAAATTACAAAACTGTGAGCATGGATTACTAAACCGTGCTCTCAGTTTCTGCTGTCCGTGCGCACAGATTAGTATTCCGTGCGCACGGATTACTCACATCTGGAGTTTAATGAGTGAATGAAGGAGCATTTTTTGTTCACTAAAGTCAAAGTACTGCACAGAAAATGTTGGAAATTGAGTATGTTGTACAGTTTTTGCCCCTCTTTCGGGCAGTTTTGGTACTGGGTCTCCTGAAGGCTGTTTCAGCTCTGATCGGATCATCACAGGAAGCCGCTCGGAGCCTTTCTGCACGTGATTACCGGATGTTTATGGTTTCCCTGACAATGGGGAAGTTAGCCAGTTGCCTTCTCAGGGTTATATCACAAAAGTACTGAATAGATTTATGTGGAATTTTTAATAAATGTTTATTACTCTTTCAAAAACGTTTATTACACCGCAGAGAACAGTTGAATAAAGTTTGAAACATTTTAGAGTACGAATGGGGCAGCAGCTCCCATCGGGCCATCATTCCGCAGATGAAGCTCGCCACACGGTGACATATCTCTGCAGTAAGCCGCTCAGAGGTCTTCTCCAGCAGTTCTCAGATGTTTATTGTCTTTCCTAGACAACAAAGGGGGGGACGGGAGGACGGAAGAGGCTAACCTCCATTTCAGGAATCATTTGCCCGGAAAATATGAAAATAAATAAATAATAACCACGTCAGATTTTGATGAAACTTTCAGGGAGGTTCTGTGGCTAATAAGTGTGCTGATGAAAACATGACAGTGCCTTAAGTTTATATATGACAACAGATCCACTGAATTTACCTTGCAGATGCGGGCTTCGTACCATGCGTCCAACCTGTCGACAGATCTGAGCAATCTGCGCGCACTGATTGCAGGAACTGAGTGCACGATTTAGTAATCCATGCACTTTGTATAGTAATCCGAGTGCGCGGATTTCCGATGGCTTTTTTTTTTTCACCACTGTTCCCTGGCGGTCTCCGTAGGATCCCCAGCATTTGTTCTGAGCACTAACTGGGCAAAATCTTTCTTTAAAATATTAGACAGACTTGGCTCCCAATATTCAAGTGTCTGTTAGAAAAATATCTCATGAAACTTTGGATGGATTTTCATGAAACCTTTAGGACAGAACCATTATGGATGTCTACAATGTATTAACTTTTGTTGTTGATCCAGTTCCAGATTGCCACCATTGGTTAATCAATATTATCCAACAGAAAACTCAGTCTATTTTTTGAATATTGAACTAAAACTGAATGTGGTTATAGGTAAGAGTCCTCTACAACACAAATTTGTAAGCATAACATTTTACATTGTCACATGTGCTCTTACAAAGTTTGACCAAAACAGCTACAACATAAGATGATTTTATAAAACTCTGGTGGGTGGTATCATGGAATTCTACACTTCAAAATCTTATGCTTGTGCTCCCTCTTATTGTAATTGCAATCATCTTTTTTTGATTGTGTGTGTTCCTTCACAAGTCAAAATTTTTAATGTTAGTCTAAACCATTGGTGGCTGGTGGAATTTTCTCCAGGTGGGGCTACAACTCCAAAATAGACGTATCCCAAAAAGCAATCAAACATGTACTAAGTTGTAGCACGCCAGTGTTTTATTAAACAAATGACAATAATAAACAGCATTACAATGTCATTACAATGTGTTWTATTTTTAGTACATAAATTTTGATCTTCTGTTACTGAGAAGCAAATTTCTTAATGACTCTGGTTAAATTCAGGGATGTTTTAACAAGATTCTTATAGAGCATGGTCAGTGCAGTGATGTGATGTTGWAMCTGAGGAAAGTCTRGATTGTCTTCAGTGTTGAAACTCCTCTCAGATTCAGCTGTGGTCAGAATAGATGTGATGAGAATCTTCAGCAGAGTCACAGTCTCTGAAGATGCAGATTGTTCTCCATGAAGAGCTCTACAGCACCACTGCAGCTCCTGATCTCATAAAAGCCTGTTCAATGTTTAGCTTGGTCCTGTTCAGCATTGCATCCTCCATGGTGGTGAACTGGAAACCTGCAGAAACGTCTGCCTGCAGCTCTGATCAGATGCTTATGAATGGCTCAAGATGATGTCACAAACCTAAAAAATAAATAAATGCACAAATTTAATTCGGTATGGAGATGGCTACAAGTGAACTTGTATAGAAAATATAGAAAACAACTGAAGTTATGAATACACGTTAATTTATTAACAAAAAATTGTTGCACTTCTAAGGTATTATATTATATTATATTATATTATATT